>NC_140174.1:76315930-76470075 GCF_963971535.1 Notolepis coatsorum | reverse complement strand
CCTTGGCATGACGTACTTCTACATGTTGCCAAAGCAATATTAAACATAAACATGGATTACAAACAGATATAAGTACATACAAAATATCATTGTAAATATAGTATATACAAAGATGTTCATCATAAATAGAACATAAATATTACGGCATCTCTCTCTCTCTCTCTCGTGTGTTTTAGCTAAAGTGGATAGAAAAGACAGTTTATGCAAAAGTCTTCTTAGGCACCCAAGAGTTTTTATATAAATTGTCTTACAGTAGATTATTTTATTTTTAATAATAATATAAGCTGCATATAAGGAATACAACCAAATCCTCTGTCATACCATAAAATTGTATTATTTATTATTATTATTATTATTATTTGCATCGTGTTGAATCGCATCGTCGCCCCGAATCGCATTATGTTGAATCAAATCGTATCGAATCGTATCGTATCTCAACAGGGGGTGAATCATATCGCATCGCCCGGTGCTTCAAATGTATCGTTAATGTATCGTATCGTTGGCACCGTATCGAGATGCACATCGCATCGGCCTCAGTGAGGAGATGCACATCCCTACAGTATAGGGCCCAGCTGCAGCTCCGGAGAATCCTGGCCGTAGCTGGAGGCTACTCAGTACACACAGACAGTGGAGCTGGTTGCATATAGCGAGCATTTAGACTTGTTGCGTGGTGGCGATGTCTCGCAGATAATACAACTACAAGTATGATTATATAATATATATTTTATTAAAAAAATTATTATATAAAATAATTTTTTTCTTTTTTTTTTAAATCAAAACAATCGATATAAATAATGGTAAAATTGTTATTAAAAATTTGCCCCTAAAAAATATTTTTGCCCCTAAATTTCTCATTTAGGGGCAAGTGTGCCCCTAGTGAAAAAGCTTAGCGTACAGCCCTGACCTGTGTGTGTGTGTGTGTGTGAGTGAGTGTGTGTGGGAGGGGAAGAGAGGAGAGATCACAGCAGGCAGAGAGCACAGAGCTCCCGCGCAGACAACTGCCAACAAGATTATTTTGCGACGTTTAAATTCCTCAAAAAAAACCTCCATAATTTCTCGAGTACCGATAGCAGTACCGATGACGTCGGAGCTTATAAATACTAAAAAAAAAAAAAAAAAAAAAAACTGATAAAATATATATATATATATATATATATATATATATATATATACACAGTTAAAAAAAATATTATAATACAATAAATATCGGTTATCGGTATCGGCTTGAGGAGCATAAAGTTATCGGTATCGGTGTCAAAAAATCAATATCGTGCATCCCTAATCCAGACACCTTGCATATCGATCCGTTGCCATAACTCAATAGACAACATGATTGGACGTATATTAGTATTATACAAACCGGAACTGGATCACCTAGATCAACATCCCATAATAGCGATCTTTTTGCTCCAGTATCATCCCCCATCGCTACGAGGAAGCTGCCGTGAGTTTCAGCGTTTTTGATTATTATTAACCATACAAACTGCTCTGATCTATATATCACCCATACTACATGAATCATTTGTCGGTCATTGCATTATAAACGACCCCCCCCCCCCGGTCACCAGCAGATGACCAGTCATGACGTTTAGGATCATGTACATGTGAAATTTTTTATATAACGTTGATCGTATCAAACTGCATTTGATCATCTAATATATGCATTTATGGCTATATCTCACGTTCTATGAAATACAGCAGAAAACGATTAAAACATATTTATACTCTGGATGGTATTTTAGTATGAATGTGTGAATGAAAAAGTAAAACGTTCCTACATCCTGAACGATGGATAATTGATGTTGAATGGGCCATAGTAATGTCAATTTAGCAATACAATTTAAAAAGTTATAGCCCTGCAAAGAAGGTGAACATCTCCATAGACAAATAGTGCTGGCAGAGGCTACAAGGATGAATATAAGCTCCGGCAGAGAATGGGTTAATATTAATCAGCACAACTACAAGATACAATACATTACGAAAGCTAAACAGAATGCTTAAATAGGAATGTTAGAGGTTCTAGAAGGTTCTACTATGACATCATCACCAACATACCAGAATGATCGGGCATAACTAAGGTTCTAGAATGTTCTGCCATGACATCACACACGTTCCAGAATGTTCGGGCGGCACCAATTTTCTAGAATGTTCCTAACAATAGGTCCGTGGGTGAATTATGTAACCATTACAATCACTACAGTACTGTATTAAGTTTCAAAAGTAAAAGTACAGTACATATTCTATCGGGTGTTCTTGTATTTCAGTGCATTCAACCCTCGATATATTGACCTGAAGGTAGGGCTGGGCGATAAAACGATAACGATAACTATCGCGATAAATTATTTCCTCGAAATAAACATGAAACGTGGTCGCAAAGTTTCGATATATCGATTTTCCAAGCTTGGATATGAGTACACGCACTAACAACCAATCAGTGAAGGAAGATGGCCGACAGTGGAAGGAGACCGGAAGTAGACCCGGAGGTAGGACTCAGTAAACAAGGCTGGCTAGGCTAATTAGCTTGCACGGCGCTATTTTACAGTTTACCTGCCGAGCTGGTGTGTGTTTTGAATTCTGAGGGTAACTGTTATAGTAGTGTGGGGTATACAGTGGACGTCGTTGCAATGTAATGGGGCGGAACAGAGTATTTTAGGGTCATATTTAGTACATTGTCATGAGATACTCCGCTTGCTTTGGCTAACTGCTAACGTGTGCGGACTGATGACGACATCAACTCGACTCTCGAGACATTCGCAGCAGCAAAACAAGTATATTAATAGCCCGTCCATCGGCGCCGGGCATAATAAGTTAATTAAACTTGACAGACATTATATCGACGATAATTATCAATATCGAGTTATATGAAAATAATTTTATAATTTTATCGCGATAACGTTTTTGCCCATATCGCCCAGCCCTACCTGAAGGTTGTTAAAGTGGTCCAGTTATGCTGCTCTGTGTCCCTCAGATTGCTGGTTTAAAATGTTAAAGTACTTAATCTTCATCAACAGTTGCTGATATTGCAAATGTCAACAGACCAGGCTATTACGATAACATTTTAATTCGATTTGTGAGCTATGGGTCTGGGGTTGGGACAAAATCAATTTTAAGCCTCGTCACAGCATTCATTTGGCTACAAGAATATAATGTTAAATTACCATAGATGTATCACAACAACACATGATATTGTTCGCTATTCCGGCACTGTTTGTATTTTTTTTTTTTTTTTTTTCACTTTTTCTCCCATTTTCTATATTTTCTCCCATCCCAATTTTGTATCATCCAATTCAACCCTCCCCTGTCACGAACGCTGTTTCTTGCCTCCCACAAGCCGGCTGCAATGTGGACTAAGTCATACATAGCACAAGTCCCCTCCGGTACTTGAGGTAACAGCAGTCGCATCTTTTCACCTGCGCAGCTCGATCTCTCAGTGGCGAGGAGTAACGCGTGGGAGGCTCACGCTGCCCCCGCTTCCTGATTCTACTGCGCAGGTACCAACCGACCTGTAGGAGTCGCTGTCCACAACGCCCGATCCCAACCCATCAGTTTCTACGGTATGGATTTTGACTATACCTTGTAACCGGTAGAGCAGCTCTAAAATAGCAATGACGTCGGGGAGCTCCAGTAGCTCACCGCCAGTGATGCCGGTTTTGTAATCTGATTACTTTTCCCCGAAAATAGTAATCTAACGCGTTAATCTTTAAAAGCCAGTAATCTGATTGCAGTTACTTGTCCAAGTGGCTGTGCGTTACTATTTCGTTACTATCTCATCATAAATTCATAATGCAGGCGGAATGCAGTATTTTATTTCGTTTTCGACAGTCAAAAATACATTTTGAGCTGTTTTTCTTATTATTATTATGGAGTGACGTGGTGTGGCAGTGAAAGGGTTACACAAGAATGTGTCCCGCGGCGTGACTGGACTCTCTGTCTGTGAGTGACTCTGCTTTGGCCCAATCACATTCCCCATCCACAGTCTGCGAATCAGAGGCAGAGTAGGGCGGGTCTTCACAGCACGTCATGTGACATATGCGCCAATCGTGTGACAGCAGGGCTCCGTTGTTATGTTCGTCTGAGAATTCCACCCCAAAACGCTTGTCTAAACGAAGTTTAGGGGGACCCTGATGGAAACAAGACAAACGTCTTTCTCAGGTCTGCATCCCCTTAACAATTGTATGTATTGAGCCGTACTGTATTGTACCCATTCTGCAATCTGTTAAATAAAGTTTTCATTCATTCATTCATTCATTCATTCAGGTACAGGAGGACTCGGAGGCCAGCCAAACAGCAAAAGAGAGAGATTGTTTCTTTCCCTATTGATTAATGTATATTTGATGGTGGCAGAGCAAAAGCTCTTATTTGCCAGATTTACAGTTAATTTACATGTTAAAGAGAGACTGATTGTATGTTTATAGAGAGACATTTATAAAAACAATTTAATAGTTACAGTTGATATAATTGAATAGTTCAGCCTGCATTTGTTAGATGCGAATAGACTGGTTTTGTACAACCACTGGCTGGCTGCTCTAATGCTGTGAGCATCATAGACTGTTGCTTTACCATACTTGATGGTACAGAAGCTGAAGCACTAGTTTAACAATTTACGTTATGTGGAGAGAAACGAGTTAAAAACAATTTATGCACTTTCAATAAAGCGTTTAAAAAAAACTGTTGGGGGAACGACGACGACTTCGTAACCTAGTTACTTTCAAAGTAACTAAGTTACTCTGATAATCAAGTAATCAGTAAAGTAACTTGGATTACTTTTTAAAGGAGTAATCAGTAATCAGTAATCGGATTACTTTTACAAGTAATCTGTGGCATCACTGCTCACCGCGTATCTCGGCGCTATTTCGGCGTCGGGGACAACCTGTGCGCGTCACGGATCTGGGGTACACAAGTTCGACTCCCGGACTCGCCGTATTTTCTCAGTGTCTTCCCCCGATCTATACCCCATTCAACCTGTTTCTGTCGGGCATGCTTGACCAGAAAAAGCGATAAACGCTAAAAGAGCCAGCTGTCTGGTCAAAGTATAAAGAAAATAAATAAAAAAAAGCAATGAGAGCTATTTTAGAGCACAGTGCAATACTCCAATTCAGCCATTGGCAATTCAGCCGTTGGGTGGGGGGCGCTGTTGAGCCGGGCCTGTGACCGGACCTGAAAGCGCCCCTACTCTGCGGCTCTGCAGTTGCATACTATTGGGATTCGTTGGGAGCAGCAGTCTCTCGACTCGGGACTTATTTTATTTGGAATATAATGACTGTATAGTGTATACGCAAAAGTAGCCTAGTTTTAAGTAAAAATATTATAAATATACATGCCTTGAGGATGTCATTCTTTATATAGCCTGCCTATCAGGCAAAAAAAATTATTCTAACGGAAACACTGATACCGTGATATATACCGTTACCTCTATGCTTCAAATTATACCGTGATATAAATTTTAAACCATACCGTCCACCCCTAAAATAACTTATACTTAGTGTTATAAGAAAAGCTATGTCCTGTACGTGTGTATGCTTTTACCAACGCAGTTGTTTCCGGGTTCCCGTTTTGCGCTCTGATTGGCCACTGACCTACACGCGTACGCCCCCCCTCGCTATCGCCTTTGGGGCGTGAGATATGAAGACAGATTTACCTGGGTATAGGAAGGCAGTAATAATAAACACTCGAAACAGCTATTACCAGACAATTACAACAGCAGTGGTGCCTGCTTCAAATGTCACGTATTATAGGCTATAAGCCCGTGTAGATCTATTCGGAATAATAAACATATACACCCTCTAGCAAAACATGACACAATGTGATCCTATCTCCGATAGAGCGGCTGGTTGCAGAGACGCGAGTTGAACGAACACATCGGGAGGAGAATGCATGAATGAATGAACCTGATGTAAACAAGACAAAAGTCTCTCTGGTCTGCATCCCCTTAACAATTGTGTGTATTGAGCCGTACTGTATTGTACGATAGAGCGGCTGGTCGCAGAGACGCGAGTTGAACGAACACATCGGGAGGAGAATGAATGAAAACTTTATTTAACAGATTGCAGAATGGGTACAATACAGTACGGCTCAATACACACAATTGTTAAGGGGATGCAGACCAGAGAAAGACTTTTGTCTTGTTTACATCAGGTTCATTCATTCTCCTCCTGATGTGTTCGTTCAACTCGGGTCTCTGCAACCAGCCGCTCTATCGGAGATAGGATCACATTCTATCGGAGATAGGATCACATTGCGTCATGTTTTGCTAGAGGGTGTAGCGAGGGGTCAGTAGGTCAGTGGCCAATCAGAGCGCAAAACGGGAACCCGGAAACACAACTGCGTTGGTAAAAGCATACACGCGTCCTGTACCCATATACTGTGATTTACAGGTATTTTGGTAAATGGTAAATGGCTGTATTTATATAGCGCTTTTATCCAAAGCGCTTTACAATTTGTTTCTCACATCTTACCCTCACACATTCACACAGACGGTGGAGGCAACCATGCAAGGTGCCAACCTGCTCATCAGTGTCTTGCTCAAGGACACTTCGACACGCTGCCCGGGAGGAGCGAGAATCAAACCGGGAACCTCCGGATTACCAGACTGCTCTACTCCCAAGCCACTGTCGCCCCCTATTACTAGGTCTATTTTATTATTAGGTATTTTTACTTTGGTCTCTATCACTATACATTTATAGTTAGTGTAATCAATCATTTGACCTTATGTACACTAGAATGTGCAGCATACCATTCTGACGTCTCACCCCTTTATGGAGGAGGATTGTTGGCATATTTACCTGGGTCACAAAATAACCAACATAGCATGTTTACAAAAGAGGTGGATTATTCTGGTTGCAGAATGACAGCTCTCACTTGTTCCCTCATTCTAGTGACTAGTGACACAACTGTCGGGTCTAGCTCGTATACTGCGTTGGACCACTAGCCTAAACTAAATGTATCAGCAATAGTAGTAATCATGGATTATCGTCATAGTTCTTGTAATCTTCAATCAAGTCAACTGTAAGTAATGCTTGAGACATTATCTATAGCTAATGCTTGCATCACCATGGAGGTCTAAGGTAAATGTGTATCTCATGAACATACTTTTCCACTGCATATTGTAACCCTCTGTCTGCTTCTAGATGAAATATTTGTGTTATCTTTAAAAAACAGGTCTATTACCTGCTGTGGTAAATCTCCCACGGCCTAGCCCCTTTCGTGACTGTGAAGCAAGGCTATAATGAACAGCAAGGGACACACGACCGATTATATAAGGGAGAAATGGGAGAGAGAATTAGAGATAGAAATAACAGAGAAGGAATGGGGTAGCATATGCGAGGTACAACACTCAACGACAGGATCAAGGGTATGGAAAGAATTTGGATGGAAAAACATAATCAGATTCTTTATAACCCCAGAGTTGAAGGGAAAGTATGCACCAACACAAAGGACATGCTGGAGGATGTGTGCAAAGTAGGGATGGGTACCGAATTCGGTACTTTTGAGGCACCGAACCGAAACATGTCGGTACTACCGAGTATCGAATCAAGTGAATTTTTTTTTTTTTTTAATATATATATTTATTTATTTATTTTTTCCTTTTTTTTCACGTCAACGTTCACACGCACAATATATGCTTACCTAGGATTTGACTTGATTCAACAACAAAGCAGTCGGAGCAATGACAAGCCGAAAACTGTCGAAATTGTAGTTATTTGAAGTTTGGATTTTTATTTTATAAAAAATAATAATAATTATAAATAAAAAAAATTCAAACATTTTTTTTCGATTTTTTTTTTTTTTTTACTTCGGTGTGTGTGTGTGTGCATGGGGCCATTGGGTGGGGCCGGGGGACAAATACACTGGAGGAAAGTAACCCAGCTCAGCACTGCCCAAATTATATCATCACTATTGCCTATTTGAAGGATATCATCCTCAAACACATATACACCACCTACACGCCTATTCTCAGTCCTTGCCCCACAATGGTGGAATGAACTACCCACCCCAGTTAGGACAGCCGAATCCCATCCAATCTTTCGCCGTCGACTAAAGACGCACTTCTTCAACCATTATCTGAAATAAAATTTAAAAAATTCAATAAAAAAAATCTAACCCTAACTAACCTTACTGTCATGCACTTGTCCTAATAAACTAACCTACACTGTAACACGCAACACTTTGATGAATATTGTTACTCAACTGATAGAGTTGTATCCTTCCTGATGACCTGTCGTACAGAACTTGTAAGTCGCTTTGGATAAAAGCGTCAGCTAAATGACTAAATGTAAATGTGAATGTAAATGCCTTGTAGAATTCAACACATAAGAAAGAAAGATACTGGGATGAATAAACAAAATAGGAAATAAAATGTAGAAATGCATGCAATACATAAATAAATATGAATCTCCATATATGAAATAGAACATTTAGATAAGGTGCTACCGAGATGTTGGTGAGTTCTTTGTTTTTTTGTGGAAGTAGCCCTTCTAAAAAATGCATGAACATTCACTGATAATTGGTCTGTAGTGGAGTCTACAAGGTCTACATTGCCGGACCATGTAGAATCCGGACCTTGTAGACTGACATAATTCTGTGCATAGTTTAGTCTACACAGGCCATATTTCAAATAATCAAAATCTTACTTCATTCATCTTAAACATTCTTGATTTGGGGGATTGGTAGTTCCCATGAAATCTGAAGTTGTTCAAACGACAACAGCGATCCACCTTGAATTAAATCACACGGCTGCGTCACAGTCACGAAAGGGGCTACTTAATTCATTAATCCAATCCACTTTATTTATAGAGCACATTTAAAGACAACAAAGTTTACCAAAGTGCTGTACAAGTCCCACAACATAAGATTAAAAAAAAATATATATATATATATATATATATATATATATATATATATATATATATATATATATAAAAATTTAATAAATTTTTTTTTATCGAAGCTTCGAATTAAAATCGAAGCTCGGCCCCGAAGCTTCGATTGCCAAAAAAAGATTTGAAGGTCAGCCCTAGATAAAACACATGCTGAGGCTACAGGAAGAGAAATTTGGGGAAAGATGGGGAAAGTGGGAGGATTATAAGGGGAACGAAAACGACATCACAGAGGAAGAAACAAATGCAACACAAGAGGGCGAAGGGTAAAGGAGGAAAGAGGTTCAAGGAGGGTCTCTGAACCCATGTCGCACATTTTTGATTTAGTTAGTATTTTCTATTTCTATTATTTAGGTATGACAATTGTTTTGTGTTTTTTCAATTTATTATTTATGTCTGTGGAACTTTTGCTTAAGTCGGTATTTTTTATTTCTGTTATTGGGTATTAAAATCTTTTCTTTATTGTTTATGTCTGTTTAACGGTGTTGTACATTATGTCTATGTATTATGTACCTGGAAGACCGACTGATATGAAAATAATATTCAAAGATGATGTTTGTATGCTTGTAATCCAAAAATGCAAATAAAAATTGAGTTTAAAAAAAGAAAAAAGAAAAAAACTCTCAAATGCCAGGCTGGTGACAAGCTCAACCGCTCAACAGTTAGATGATTATCTCTCAGAAGTACCCATCCCCAGGAGCGGGAACCCTCTTGGATACTGGAAAAACAAACAAGACCGCTTTCCTGACCTGGCCAAGGTGGCACGCAAGTATTTGAGTGCTCCATGCACAAGCACTGACAGCGAGAGACTGTTCAGCGCTGCCTCTCATGTGCTTGATGAGAAGAGGAACTCATGGCTGATAAAGCAGAGAAGCTACTGTTCATTCAAAAGAACCTCCCACTTTTCCTTAATAAGTAGACAAGGCTGGCTTATCATAAGCGTATCTAGTTCTACATGTCTACTCTATACCCACTTTCCTGAACAATTTTCATTGCGAGTTATAATTCACCATCTCAGGTTATCATTAGGGGGAAATGACCGCACAGTGTTCAATATATTCAACTTCAAATTACAAATGATTAAATTAACATTTTTACTTGGTAGCACTGGTGCTACCAACTTCAAAAAGTTGGGAGCACCAGCAAAAATTTAGGAGCACCCACCAAAATGTAAGGAGCACCAACAATATATATGTAATATTTTTTTTTTATTGATAAAAAAAAACCCAATATAACAGTACTGTAATGCAGTAAAACAGTGAAGGTAGCCTTAAACTATCGTATAGTGTAGACCTAGTAGTGTAGCTGTAGCCTATTCTCCACTTGCACAACCTGAAAGTAGGCACTTCCGGCTGACTTCCGGTTGCGAATGGTACTTCCTGTCCCATCCAAATACATTGGTTTTAGCTACTTTTCTCCCCTTATTCAAACAACTTTGTCGTCACAGAGAGGCAATGAAACGTTTGTATTATTATAGTATAGAATGTATTTAATAAGCAAACGTTTGTCAGCAGGGTTTTTGGGCTGTATTTCATGTAAAAACGTTCACTGTTAGTTTACTTGCTCACGCTAATTAAGGCTAATGCTGGCTAACAGAAGCTAGCGCAAGAAACGACGCCGCAAAGTATTGTTTATAGTGCATTTCTTGCTATCTTATAGCATTTGTACATTTGTATGACAGTCTATAATGCTCCCGTGAGGTTTTTCCGGACGTTTTGGTAATGATTTTCACTATAAAATCATATTTCTAGGACTTCCGGTTTAGCGTTAGAATGGAGTAGGTCGCATGTGACACAGCTGCTCACCCGTTATTTTTTTTCCGTTTTAAAAACATATTTATAAACCATTAATGCGTTTAAAACTTGACGCATATATCAACTGAGACTATCAACTAACTATATTGACCAAAATAATCGAGATGTCACCAAAGAAAGCGACAACGAGTCCAAAAACAGTCGTAGAGGTCCCGCCGCAGGAATCAGGATTCGTACAGCGGACAGCAGGAAATATAGACTTGACAGTGGCCGCTTCAAGTCCAACCCCATCAAACACCTCCGCAGATACCGAACATATCATCCGGAAAATGGAGGAAATGGGGAAGACAATAACTAGCATAATAACTCAAAAAGCAGATGATATTAAAGAATCTATTGAAGGCAAAATTGATGCGCTGAGAGCGGACGCCGACGCACAGATTAAACGCACCGAGGCTCTGGAAAAAGTAATGGAAGCCCACGAAAACAATTTCACTCGCATCTACAATGAAGTAGAGGTTAACAATGTTAACCTAACTGCTGAGATGAAGGGGAACTACAAAGAAATCAAGACGGAGCTCAGCGAAATAACGTTGGAGCTTAAGCGAATCAATGAAGAACAGAAAGCCAAAATATTCGAGATGGAATATCAAAAACGCAAGCTGAATATTCGTATTGTCGGTCTGGACGAATCAGTGAGATGTGCAAACCCTGAAGAGTTTGCCACAGAATTACAGAAAATCTTGGGAACAGAGATCCTTCCTAATGTACCAGAGGTGGAACAGTGCTTCAGATTGGGGACCCGCTCCATTGGCAATAACGCTAAGCCCAGAGTGATATTGGTTATACTGCGCCAAGTCAGAATAAAAGAAATGATTATTCGTGAAACTCGCAGGATGAAAGGCAATCTGAAATACATGGAGGTACCAATACACTGCTTTGAAGATTATTGTCGTGATGTAGTGGAACTGCGTGCCAAGTTCAAGACGGTGATGTCTCAACTATACCTGGAGAAATACAGACCCCTACTAATATACCCTGCAATACTTTGCATTGTCGATAAACAAGGAGCAAGGGTTCTCCTCAACTCGCCTGAAGATGCAGCCAAATTCTTGTCTGCACAACACGCAGAATAGTGTATAAATGGCCTTTTAATCTCAGTTATGCAAGGTCACCATATAGTACAATCTTTAATAACCGAGGATTTGGGACAGAGAGACCTACGTGCTCAGAGTTTTTGAATGCTTTCCCCGACGTGTTTATATTATTGCGGACATATTGGATTCAAGATTGGAACACTCCAGAACATACTGGAACATTCAAACAATGTAAAAATGACATATTGGAAAAATCTAGAACATCGAAGCATTCTTTGATATTTGGAACATTCTGGAATATCAGCAATACGTGGTCATTCACTCTACCAGAAGCCCCTCGGGGGAATAATCAACAGCTATCTAGATGCAGAACCACAGAGCCATCATAGCCGGCCGGCAGAAATATCACTCTACACAACGATCATCGCCCACCCCGGTCAGGGGAAATGCTGCATATACGTATTTAAAAACTGTTTTTTATTAATGGGAAATAATTCCACTACTTCTCCAATTTATACTTTAGATGTTTAAGCATAGCAATGCTCTTTTAAGATCTAAGTTAATGTTCTCTTCCTTTTACTTGTTTTTTTCTTTTTCATCCGCTCTGATTTATTGAGGCTCTCTCTTCAGTTCAATACCTTCATATTATTCAAGGGTTACTATAAATTACACAAGTTCATATAAAATGTAAGTGATTAGGGCATGACAATTGAAGCTTATTTTTGGTCTTTATTTTTAGTTTTATCTCATTTAAATTTTTATTTATTTATTTTTTACGGGAAAGTGGCCAAGCCACAGTCGACATTCTACTTATGGTAGAATTTAGAGTGTTAGATCCTATGGTATACATAGGAATGTTAAGGATAATTGGATCATTCTGGGATATCCGGTGGTGCAAGGGAGGGAGTCATACGCAAAGGTTGTGTTCATGGAACACAATCCTGTACGACTCTCGGTGGGAGGGAAGGGTAGGGGATTTTTATATGTATGTTTTTAAGCTCGGCTCTCAACGGGACCTCACTAGTGGGATGTATATCTATTATTGCCTCGCACTCTAGAAGCATTACCAAAAATTACAATGCAACATGTATAGACTATGGCTAGTTTGAATATAATGATATGGAACACCGGGGGAATAAATAACCAACTCAAACGCAAAAGCGTGCTCACACCGATGAAAAAAGAACATGTGGACATTGCTCTGCTAAGCGAAACGCACATTCTAGGGAAAGACATAGATAAATTAGCGGACAACATATACCATAATATCAGTCACTCCTCTATTGGTACGAGAACTCGGGGTGTAGCAATAGTCGTTAAACGTAAGTTGAATATTGTACTAAAGGGAGTATGGTCTGATGTAGAAGGACGGATAACTATAGCTAAGATTGAACATAAGAACAGGAAAATAGCGTTGATAGCGGTATACGCCCCAAATTTGTACGAAGAAGATTTCTTCACTACATTAACCAATGCAATGTTAGACATTCCCGATTACTCATTTATAATAGGAGCGGATTTTAATGCCATCTGGAACCCAAGGATGGACAAATCTTACCTCGCCTTTTCCAGCGAACAAAAGAATTCATCGAAGGCATTAAAGGATTGGTCAAAGATTACAGGTGTAAATGACTTATGGCGGTTACTTAGGCTATGGTTAGACTAGTGTATTCCTGGCGTTTTTTATACGTTTTTGACGACGTTTGCTGTCCTATCTACACAGAAATGCGTTTTTTGGCTTTTTTTTGTGGATACGGCTGAAACGCAAAATTGTGTTTGCGTTTGGAGATACGCAAAAAAAACGCTTCGACAACAGCGTGTAGTCAGCACGGAGCAGTTATTGCGAAAACGCCCATGCGCAGTAGATACCATCTGCGTGCCCTTCCGGTGACAACAGTGTGTGTGTTTGGGACTTTGGGACAGAGCTCCGTGTCCCAAATAGCTTCAGCTACCATGTGTTGTCAAGTTATTGTTATAAGGACCCCAGTCCAAGCTACAACAGTCTGCATTCCCTTAACAATTGTTTGTATTGAGCCGTATTGTATTGTACCCATATGCAATATGTTAAATAAAGTTTACATCCATTCATTCTGCCAGCATTACCGATTGCATGAGCAGCTGGCTAACGTGAGCTATCAGGATTCAGACCCTGTTAGCTCAGAGTTCCTCTTTCAACTTAACAAGCATTAAACAAAATGGCCCAGTCATCTATTCACCTTTGTTTAATACACACAGCGTTGTCTCTAATGTTATCTAACTACTGATAGCTCGCGATATCATCAGTTTTGGTGCAAGTAGCGTGAGCTAACGTTAGCTTCTAGCCACAATGCTATATTGTTATAATGGCATACTCCATTGACGTTAGCATGCAGCTAACAATGCTACCGATCGTTTTTTAGACTAAACTATCCGCTCTTGGTGGTCACTTGTGTTGATGTTAGTTTTGTTTCATCAACAAATGACAGGCAGAACACACAGTGAATGTATCCGTTTTGTTTATTGCACTTTTATTAGGCTTTGCTGAAAAATTATTGCTGCATTGAGCAAGATGGTGGCGTGGCATAGGCGCCTGCCTTATTGACATTTTCTTTGCTGGAGCTTCCACCAGGAAGTGTATTGGCACATTCGTTCTGATTGGTTGAAATTGCCTTCATGTTTGCCACCTACTGCCACCTACTGCTTTGGCAGTGTACTACATCAGTGTGCTCGGCTGACAAAAACGGGAAAAAAAACGAAAGTGTGACTCGAGGCGCATGACGTCGCGGCGATACGCGGCGATACGTATAAGAAAACAATACGAAATGATACGAAAGGTGTAACCGCAGCCTTAATCCCACGACCCGAAAGTACTCTTGTCGATCTGCGAGACATAATACACTATCCAGAATAGATTATGTCTTTGCATCACAGAGACTATTTGATAATTATGAAGTGGAAATGATACCCAACGCACTATCAGATCACTGTTATTTACTCCTTAAAGGTACATTTGGTATACTATCCTCCCGAGCCCCAAGATGGCGATTTAACTCGTTGCTGCCTAATAACAAGGAATTCATTACACAACTCAAAGAAGCTCTTATAGTATTCCAACGGGAGAATGCAAACTCGGTGCAAGACCCCAGAATAATATGGATGTCGGTAAAGGGAATGATCAAAGACTTCACGGATAGCTTTTCCTCCAAAATGCGCAAGAATCAAAGCACAAAACTGGCTGAGCTGGAAACGCTTTACTCAACGTTATTTAATTCTCTGAAATACAACAACTCAACTCGACTAGAAAATCAAGTTAACGTACTAAAAATAGAGATCAATGCCATATACAGACAACAATCGGAAATACAAATACGCAGCACAAGACAACAGCAGTACTCCCATGGTTCCAAACCCAGCCACCTATTAGCCATGCGATTAAGAATTAATGCAACATTTGCAGATATAACTACCATTAGAGCACAACAAGTACTTGTAACAGATCCTGTAAAAATAAACGATACATTCAAAGTATTCTACTCCGACTTATATAAATCAGAAATGACCTTCGATCAAAACAAAATGGACACATTTCTTAATCAAATTATTCTCCCTAAACTTTCAGAGGATGACGCTAAACAGTTAGAAACACCGATCACACTAGAGGAACTCAAGAAGGCCATAACCGCAATGAAAAGTGGTAAGGCTCCTGGAAGAGACGGTTTCCCATCAGAAATGTACCTTTCTTGTTGGGACATAATTGGCCCCTTATTACTAAATATGATCTTATACTCAGTCAAGGAGGGGAACTTCCATAAAAATGACAATATTGCACTCATAACAGTCCTCCTTAAAAAAGACAAAGACCCCAACGAGTGCGGTAGTTATAGACCTGTAAGCCTCCTCGGAAGAGATATCAAACTGTACTCTAAGGTATTAGCCATCAGATTACAAAAGCATATGACGTCTTTAGTTCACCCGGACCAAACTGGCTTCATAGGAGGCCGCCTGATCACTGAGAACATAAGACGTATACTGCACGTACTTGATGCCGACAAGGAGGACACCATACCTAAGGCGATGCTGTCCCTGGATGCTATGAAGGCCTTTGACAGGCTGGAATGGTCGTATCTGTGGGCAGTGCTAGAAAGGATGGGGTTAGGAAAAGGATTCATCGATATGATTAAAGTATTATACAAAGACCCATCGGCCATGATTACAACAGGCACAATCATCTCCCAAATATTTCCGGTATCACGCTCTGCCAGACAGGGTTGTCCTCTTAGTCCCGGACTGTTCAATCTATCATTAGAGCCTTTAGCACAATATATAAGACAATCCCAATCCATAGAACCAATCGTAATCAAGGGCACACAACAAAAAATTTGTTTATATGCGGACGATGTAATATTGTTCATGCAAAACCCCAACACCACATTGCCTCATCTGCTCAAGTTGATTGAGGACTTGTGATTTATCGGGATTTAAGATAAATTGGCCGAAGTCGGCTTTCCTTCCACTTAACACCCCTGCAAAAAGATACAACCCTCCCAGGACAGATACCGATGGTAAAACATTTCAGATGCTTGGGAGTGGAAATATTCCCTACCATAAGACAAACGGTGAAGCACAACTACACAAAAATCCAAAACAAAATCAAAGACGACCTTGATAGATGGGCAAAACTTAAAAACACAGTACAAGCACGGATATCAATAGTTAAGATGGATGTACTACCTAAAATCAACTTCTTCAGTTCAATGCTACCGTTACCCCCTCCAGAGGGTTACTGGAAAAGATTACACTCCTCCACATACAAATTTATTTGGAATAACAAACCACCACGTATAAAAAGATCCACCGCACAGAGAAATAAAGCAGATGGTGGCATGGCATTTCCAGATTTTTTCCTATATTTTAAGGCGTACACATTAAGTCCATTGACAACATGGTTTGACTCCCAAGCATTAGCATCCTGGAGAAAAATAGAAGAAAACATAGTAGCCCCACATAGACTGAAGGACATAGCATACACTAAACTACCAATCAAGCACTGTGAACGAAAATTTGGCCCCATAATTACTCATGCGATCCGGATATGGCGTGAATCACAAAAAAAAAAACCTAACCCACAAAAATGGCACAATCATACTCCCTTATTCAATAACAATGCACTCTTAATTGGAAAACAACCTATAAGATTCCCTATATGGGAAGAGCAAGGCATACACTCATTAGGGGATGTTTTTAACAAACAGGGTTTTTGTAGTGATAAAGAAATACGCAAAAAATGTAATCTCACCAAGTCCACATGGCTTTTTCACAAACAGTTAGAGCTATGTTTGAAGTCTCACGGTGTTCCATTAGACAGACCAATTGAACACCACAGATACCACAAATTCTTCTACGCAAGAGAGTAGAGCCATATGAAATCCGCGATCACGGAATCGCGGACGGAATCGCGGAATTGAGCAATAAAAATGGAATTACCTGTTAAACGTGGAATATTGCAGAATTTGCCATAATTTGGACTGTAATTCCGTTTTCGGGATAACGGTGGAACGTTTGGTGCAAAGCAAACATGACCGGGACGCTAAAGCGTGTTACACCGCGCGCGTCACTTCCACACTGCTTCACAACAACACAGCAATGTCCAAGGCAAGCGTGTAGCTGCTCCGGTATTAACAGCATCCAAAAAGCTACGAAATACCACACTAAACCCTAAATTCAGAGCAGAGCAGTATCCGAATGATTTTTATGCCTCCGGCGATAAGTTGTTTTGTAAATATTGTCAACATACTGTGATTGGACCCGCAAAAATACGTGCGATGATCATTTGGTCTCGAAAGGGCATGTCAAAAACAAGGGGAAACACCGTGCTTCCCAAAACACTATAGATGGAAATGATAGCTTCTAGAAGTTCTAGCTAAATCTGGTGCACCCATCCATTTGTTTAATGCAAACGATTGTCATTATACACTGCCCTTTATAATCTAAATAAACTTAAATAGCTATGAAACGTTACAGTACATAGGACTATAGATGGAAATGATAGCTTCTTGCTAAATCTGGTGCACTCATCCATTTGTTTAATGCAAACGATTGTCATTATACACTGCCCTTTATAATCTAAATAAACTTAAATAGCTATGAAACGTTACAGTACATAGGACTATAGATGGAAATTATAGCTTCTTGCTAAATCTGGTGCACTCATCCATTTGTTTAATGCAAACGATTGTCATTATACACTGCCCTTTACAATCTAAATAAACTTAAATAGCTATGAAACGTTACAGTACATAGGACTATAGATGGAAATGATAGCTTCTTGCTAAATCTAGTGCACCCATCCATTTGTTTAATGCAAACGATTGTCATTATACACCGTCCTTTATAATCGAAATAAACTAAACTAAAGGTGCCTAAATTATGCATTACTATATTTCATCACAATATAATAGATATAGCTAGGTTACTGACGTTGTCATTGTGATAATGTCAGTAGTAGCTAGCTGTATCTATTGTTTACACTTGAAATATGTATTTTTATTTTGTCACAATATTAATTGAAAAATATTGTGTAAAATTGAACTGTGTTTCTGAGTTGCAGCACTTAAAAACATTAAAAAAGACTGTTATATCTTATTGAATTGTGGACATTTATTCATTCCCACTTATTAGACACAATTTCTGATGGTAAAATGAGCGTAAAAAGCAAAATACAGAATTCTGCAATATTAAAACGGAAAAAACGGAATTTGGGAAAAAATAAAATGGAATTTGGAAAATAATAAAACGGATTTCATATGGCTCTACAAGAGAGACATCGAGAGGTTTTGTTTCAGAATTTTATCATCAATTACTAACGTCCTCGTATGAAACCCTCCAACTTGACTCTGTCTGGAGGAGGGATATACCAGACCTGGAAAATGACTTTGATTGGCAAGGAGCCTGGGCAAATGTCCGACTTACATCAAGGAACCCGGATCATCAACAAATCAATCTTAACTATATTCACAGGACATACTTGACTCCTATAAGACTGTGCCGAATGGGGCTTAAACAAGATTCCAAATGCACCCAATGTGCAAATGGGGACGAAGGAACATTTATGCACATGTATTGGGACTGCTCACCAGTTAAGGCATTCTGGAAAGATGTGACCCAACAAATATCAAAACTTGTATCTTGGAATATACCTGTACACCCCTCGGTATTATTATTGAATGATGTTTTTGAGTTTGCAGTGAATCCACAGCTAAAGAGATTGGTTTTATCGGGTATCACAGTAGCCAAAAAGCTGATCGCATCACGCTGGTTTCAACCGGAAAAAATGTGCCGTAAAGTTTGGTTTCTTACATATCTCGATGTAATTTACCATGAAATATCTACAGCAAGAATTCTGGGTCTCAATGAATCCAAAATGTCAATGTGGTTAGAAGTGGTGGAGAGAATAAAAGCTAGCTTATAATGGTAGTGTCTGGTAAGGTGCGAGGGATAGTGGAGGTAGGGGGTTCGAGCTGAGCATATGTGTGTAGGTTTTTTTAGATAACAGGTATTAGGGGTATATCTTATATAAGACAACTAACTAAAATGTGATCTCATTGGATGTGCCCTGACAATTAATGCTTGTATATCTTATCGTGTGTTGTCATGTTTGTTTATATGTTTGTTTAAAAAATAATAAAAAAAAAAAATACAAAAAAAAAAATCATATTTCTAAATGACAGGAAGTTGATAAACTGGCCGGAATAGCTTTGAGCCAACGATCTTTGCCGATGCATTCCATTCTAAACGTAACGTTAGTTGTTCAAAACATTACCCGTCTATATAATTTGTTCCTCAACGTTATATAGACGGGTCATGTTTTGTAAACGAACGTTATGTTTAGAGTGGAATGAATACATGGGTCGGGAAAGATAGTTAGCTCAAAGCTAATCCGGAAGGGCAGCTAACAGTAGCTACCGTCTGTAACTGTGATGCATTTTCTGTTTGCAGTCCAATGTTCACAAAAACACACACCCACACACGTTATAATTTGTTCCTCAACGTTATATAGACAGGTCATGTTTTGTAAACTAACGTTATGTTTAGAATGGAATGAATACATGGGTCGGGAAAGATAGTTAGCTCAAAGCTAATCCAGAAGGGCAGCTAACAGTAGCTACTGTCTGTAACTGTGATGCATTTTCTGTTTGCAGTCCAATGTTCACCAAAACACACCCACACACTTATAATTTGTTCCTCAACGTTATATAGACAGGTCATGTTTTGTAAACTAACGTTATGTTTAGAATGGAATGAATACGGCGGTTAGGTGGCCGAGCGGAGATTGCGTTCGTCACCAGCCCCGGAGCTGTGAGCTGGATTCGCCTGTTCGAATCCAGCTCACAGCTCCGGGGTTGTCACCAGCTTGGCTGGCCGTCTGCACTAATACAATTGGCTGTATTAGAGGGTGGGAGAAGCTGGCGGGGTGGGTCCGGGTCGTTGTAAACAGCGACTCCTACAGTTCGGTCGGGGCGCCTGCTAAGCGCGGATAGGACTCGAGGGGGATAGTGTGGTCCTCCCACACGCTACGCCCTCTCGATGAGAATCCGCGCTGCCAGGTGAAAAGAAGCGGTGATTGGCTGGACGTGTGTCGGAGGAAGCACGTGGTAGCCTCCACTCTCCCAGATGATCTGACTGTGGGGGGTAAGTGCGCAGCGACCAGGAAGGGACTGGGAATTGGCATACGACTAACATTGGGATGGGAGAAAATCGGTGGAAAATGGAGGGGGAAAAAGACCAATAATAAAAAAAAAAGAAATGGAATGAATACATGGGTCGGGAAAGATAGTTAGCTCAAAGCTAATCCGGACTGTTTAACCACTAGCTTCTAGTGTTGTCACGATACTGGAATTTCGACTTCGATACGATACCTTGAAAAGTATCGATACTTTCAATACTTTCAATACCAAAAAAAAATTATAATTTTTTTTTTATTATAATATATATATATATTTTTTTAATAAATTTTGCTTTTGTTGCTGGTTGATTCTCCTCAGCTCCTCTGGTACTATACGAGAAGATAAATACACTTTTAAAACCCTTTGTTTATCTTTAGATCAGAGAGAGCGAGAGCGAGAGCGAGAGAGAGAGAGAGGAGAGAGAGAGAGAGAGAGAGAGAGGAGAGAGAGAGAGAGAGAGAGTTCTCCGGAGCTATGCTCGGAGCATTTATTAACGTTACATTTTCAACAACATTGCTGCTAATTGGACACTTCATGGAGGCGGGGTAACGTTGTGTCGAGTTCATGTGTGTACTGGTGTAGGATGGGCTCCGGCTCCGCTAGACCTAACGTTGGAAACGGGGTAGTTGTGTCGAGTTCATGCGTGTACTAGTGTAGTGGGCTCGGCTTGACGTTACTCCGTTTCCATGAAGTAATAGGTGGCCAGCTAGCTAGCATTAAGCTAACGGAGGAACGACAGCTAACGTTAGCTAATAATAGCGTTGTTTACAAACTGAAGACAGGGCTGCGCTGCCCGGCTGTGAGGGGGAGGAGGCTGCAGCAGCTTGTGTCTGTTGCTCTGAGCGAGGAGGAGGAGGCGGAAGGGCAAGGCTCTGGCAGCGCGTCTGTCTGTCAACAACTTGCGGGAGCAAGCCAGCTGGTACCGATACTGCAGAAAGTATCGGTACTTCGGGAAATGAGTATTGAAGCCGTTTTAAATATTCAGTATCGACATGCATCAAACGTCTTTTATTACAGTGCACAATAAGCTTTTCTGTAAGTGTTATTTATGAATGTGTGAAGACTGTCTGAGGGAACTGTCTGACCACTTTCAAACTACGTACAGAATATAAAATACTTCCATTTGACATTATCTATTTATGGGTGGAATATTCCGATTCTAGCTCACTAGATCAGTCACACATAGCTCATGTTTAATTGGCTAGAATGGTCACTGTCAACTCTAGGGCTGTCTTAAATACTTCGAAGCTTCGTTCGATGGGCATGGGATTCGAATATGAAAATAAAATTTGATTATAAAATAAAAATGCATTTTTTTTTTTTTTTTTTGCCAAATCAACTCTGCCTCTCTTTGTTAATTACAACAAGCAATGCTGTTTGTTATTTAAGATGAGGTCGGACTCG
Source organism: Notolepis coatsorum (assembly GCF_963971535.1). Classification (NCBI taxonomy): domain Eukaryota; kingdom Metazoa; phylum Chordata; class Actinopteri; order Aulopiformes; family Paralepididae; genus Notolepis; species Notolepis coatsorum. The sequence goes on along the minus strand of NC_140174.1, from coordinate 76,448,242 downwards.
GCACTGACAGATTTGTGTTCATTGTGCTGCTTTTATAAAGCCTCAAATGACTGCTTACAATATTTCATGAAAGCAAAGTGTTTCGTTTGTCTAAGATTTAAAAAGGTTTAAACTTTACAGCACTGACAAAGTTGAACAAAGTGCTGTACAAGTCCCACAACAAAAGTTGAACAAAGTGCTGTACAAGTCCCACAACATAATAAAAAAAGGTAAAGAAAAAAGAATTGTCATTTTCTTTTTTTATTTCGAAGCTTCGAATTAAAATCGAATCTCGGCCCCGAAGCTTCGAATTCCAAAAAGAAATTCGAAGGTCAGCCCTAGTCAACTCACAAGGCACATACTGAGTGACAAACTAGCGAATGTACAGAGAAAGGGACGTTCGGGGAGGGGTGGGGGAGAGGAGGTCGCACCAGAACAATTATTTGCACTCGCACGAATGCTCCCAATTATATTTTGAGGTTGCACAGATACAATTTCGGTCGCAATTTCGAGCCCTGCAATATGATAATTAGAGACACAGACCACATTGATATAATCCTGCATTGCTAGGAAACAATGCTAAACACTGGAAAAGGCCATTTATAATGCATGGGACCTTTAAGTTAAGTTTTGCCATAATCATGTCTTTTTCCATAATCAACATTGGTAAATAATGTATACATTATATATATATATACAGGGAGCTAAATTAACTTTTTGACTCACCGGCCAGTGGCGGGTAGATGGGAAGAGTCTACCCGCCAAGCATATTTCTTACCTGCCAAAAATATTTTGATTAAAAAAATATATATATTTTATATAAAAAAATATATATATTATATAATCATACTTGTAGTTGTATTATCTGCGAGACATCGCCACCACGCAATAAGTCAAAATGCTTGCTATCTGCAAACAGCTCCACTGTCTGTGTGTATACTTGAGTAGCCTCCAGCTCCAGCAAGGATTCTCCGACCCTGCAGCTAGACCCTATATTCAGCTAGACCCTACATTCAGCATGCAAGGATTCTCCGGCGATGCAGCTGGAACCTATTTATAACGTTACGGTCCTTTTGTCAAATCACATTCAACATGCCCTCAGCTAGAATACGCATTCAATCAATGTTATAAGACATTGATATCAGGACGGGAGCTATCTGTAGCTACTGCTAGCCCGGTAGATAACGTTAAGACAATTTAGTTTACTGGGACAGATCGATCATCTAACGTGAGCTAGCTAACGCGAGCTAACGAGGGAACGGAGGTATTTATGCACTCGAGTCGACTATTGCTGGAGCATTTGTTGATATCAGCAGCTATCAGTAGCTAGCCAGCTAGATACCGTTAGACAATGCCTTGTCATGTATTAAACTAAGTGAATAGTTGACTGGGTCATAGTTTAAACAGTAACGGTAGCTCGTGGAGGTCCGCTCTTCTAGAGCAGACTGCCTGTGTTGACTTGAGCACTGCGAGCAGAAGCCCTTAGCCAATAGTATCCCGCTGCAGGGCTGGGCGGATATGACTCGTTGCCACGGTTACACGCCACACGGCGTGCAGCCCTCTAAGTGTCAAGCGCCAAAGGTAAAAACTGAGCGCCCCTGGCGGGCGGCGGGCTTTAGTTTCGGTCCCTGTATATATATATATATATATATATTTCTATTAATCATTTTCGGCCAACTGATTCCTATTTCCGGTATCGGTTTCGGCCAAGAATTTCCCATTCGGTGCATCCCTAATAGGTTTTATGTTTAATCATGAATGCATCAAGGGGGGGGGGGTTTGATGCTCTGATCGTCAGCAACGGCATTTATTATTATTATAATTTTTTTAATACTACATACGTTGATCGTTGTGAAATCATTGTTGGATCAAAGTAGGATTGATGTCATATAGTCCTTACCTTTACTAGGAGGTATCCCAAAAAGAATATTCCAATTGTCTGATCGCGATTTCCAGTATCGATGTCCATCGGGTCCCTGACATGAACTGGCACAAAATATGCATGTTGTGTGCTGAACACTTTTCAAAGTGCTCGGATGAAGCGATTCACTTGGCTTGGTTTAAATTCTCCGCCCGGACCATATACAATATAACAGTGAAATAAGGTTTCAAAGGGTATGCGATACTGCCACCTAGCAGGATTCGGCCGGTATTGCACTCTCTGGGTGTCAGAATGAGTTCCAATGGTAACACAGAGGTGTATAGAATAAAAAAATCGAATAAAAGAAAAAACTATGAAACCGATCGAAAACCTGACTATACTCTGGTTTTGGCGCTCAACGGTTGGCGAGATAACCCGACTATAGTCGTGGTTGGCCGTGAATGAGTTAAGTAGCAGTTTTTTTTTCAAATGTATCCAAGAGTAAATACCCTAACCATGTCACAACAGCAGTCAGTGTATATTTTCAGCAATACGTTTGTTTACCAATAGGTTAAAGTGGAGATGAAGCAGTGAGCAATGTGATCCTAGTTTGTTTGTTGTGTACCTTGTGTAAGACAGGGTTCTATAATCAAATGTGAAATCTATCTTATTTGTCTGAAAAATATAATATAATATCCCTGTTTTCAACATGGGCGCCGCCATTTTGTTGCTGACGTCATGGCTGACGTCATGCCGGGGGTTGGGTGTATACACTCTGGTTAGCTGCCTATATTGAATGGGTCAGTCAGCAAATAAAATGTTGCCTACAAAACAACAGGACCGCGGTGGTTCTGTTTGTATTGCTCCTGGCTGTTCAAACTAATTTTACCATGTGAGAGAGAGGAAAGTTGGTTAATTTCCACAAACTACCAGTGAAAAAAACAGTGTTGTTGACGTTGGCTCGGGCTGGCTGCACCCAGGCGGCGCGACCAGCCTGTTGGACAGGGAAGGAGGATCTGCAGCGAACACTTCATTGCCTCGGATTATGTTGTTGGGGTGGGATGTTTGTCCAGAAGACCACTAATCAGCTGAAGCCGGACGCGGTTCCCTCGGTCTTCGACAGACAGACCGGCGTTAGCTCTCGGGAGCGATCGCTAGCTAGTTGGCACCAGCCGGGGCCCGGCGTTAGCTCTAGCTAGTTAGCGTTAGCAACCGGAGCGTCGCGGAGCATTCAGCCTGCTGGCTACCTAGACCCACTTCAACCAGCGTCGCGGAGCATTCAGCCTGCTGGCTACCTAGACCCACTTCAACCAGCGTCGCGGAGCATTCAGCCTGCTGGAGTCACAAGCTGTGTAGCCAGCAGGCTGAATGCTCCGCGACGCTCCGGTTGCTAACGCTAACTAGCTAGCGAGAGCTAACGCCGGGCCCCGGCTGGTGCCAACTAGCTAGCGATCGCTCCCGAGAGCTAACGCCGGTCTGTCTGTCGAAGACCGAGGGAACCGCGTCCGGCTTCAGCTGATTAGTGGTCTTCTGGACAAACATCCCACCCCAACAACATAATCCGAGGCAATGAAGTGTTCGCTGCAGATCCTCCTTCCCTGTCCAACAGGCTGGTCGCGCCGCCTGGGTGCAGCCAGCCCGAGCCAACGTCAACAACACTGTTTTTTTCACTGGTAGTTTGTGGAAATTAACCAACTTTCCTCTCTCTCACATGGTAAAATTAGTTTGAACAGCCAGGAGCAATACAAACAGAACCACCGCGGTCCCGTTGTTTTGTAGGCAACATTTTATTTGCTGACTGACCCATTCAATATAGGCAGCTAACCAGAGTGTATACACCCAACCCCCGGTATGACGTCAGCAACAAAATGGCCGCGCCCATAATGCTAAATGCTTCAGAAATGTACACAACAAATCGTTTTTTCTTAGAAACTGCTTATTTTTATAACGTGACTTCTTCTGTGGCTTATCTAAATACTAATGTGATGCTATGAATATGTATTTATCGCACTGCTTCATTTCCACTTTAAAGCTAGGGATGTCCCGATCCGATCACGTGATTTTCCGAAGATCGGGATCGGCAAACATGACCATGTTCACGTCTTAAACTCATACTGAGGCCTTAGTTTTGGTTTTAAATTGCATATCATCATTCATTTATTTATTGTCACACAGAGCAGAAGAATTTTGCCAAAACAAACCAATAGTATCCAGCTGCAGAACGGCAGACCAGCCAAACTCTCGGACCCAAATAAATTTTTTTTTTTTTTTTTTTTATCCCAATTTCTCACATTACATTCACCCTGAATGTTGACGTTATCCAGGTGAAAAGTTAACTTCATTCAAGCGAAGCATTGCAATCCTTGACATAAATCATTTGATGTATAATTAAATCAAAGGAAATGCGTTTGGGTCTGAGTGTGGCTGGTCTGCCGTTCTGCATAGATTGGAGCAGTTAGTGTGTCTACCTTCTGTGAAAATTTAGCAATCCGATCCAATCCGTTGCAATCCGATCCAAAATGGCGGAGCCATATCCATTATAAGAATGGAACTGTACATACTAGGGGTGGGACGATACGCATTCGAACCGTGTACCGTACGGTACGACCTCCACGGTTCGGGGCGTCTGTGTATCGTACGGTTCAGATGACACGCAAATAAAAAAGATCATTTGGCGGAGCCGGGAGAGGTGAGCACTGGCTGCAGGCAGCAGCAGCAGCAGCAGCACTGCAGCCAGGTGCTAGTCAGTTTGTGTAAAAATGGCAAGCACAATATAAATCAATCTTCATTACGACTTTAAAAACATAGCCATTAACATTACATAGGCCTACACACATCTTGCCATAGCGTTAGCAGTTTGTACAACACAACGCACGTTTTAACTATGGTAATACAGTCAACGAAATGTTACCGTAGCTACTAGCTAGCAGAGGAGGAAATGGGAGTCTGAGAGGCGGGGTGTTTAAAGACAATGATAGGCGTTTATTCAACATCCAAGAAAGCTAACATACAACTGTGTTTTACTAACTCCAACCGGGACTATTGCCGCTTTCGTGCTGCTTGTTGATGTTATGAACTCCTCCTAACGTTACCGGAGCTGAAGGTCCCACACGCTAAAATGTCCGTGGGGACCCGCCAACCCATAGATAGTTCCAACTCACCGAATTACGTAATCCACCACAGTTGCACTCAATATTTAAATAATGTTAATTTTGGCAGCTATTTTCATTTTAGTTTTAGTCTTAGTCATGTGTCAAGTGCTCCTTTTTCGTTTATCATATTTAGTCATCCTCATTTATTTTTCGTTTAGTCAGTTTTAGTCAACTAAATGTCTGATCATTTTAGTCTTAGTCAGTTTTTGTCTCAATTGTCTTTTTTGTTTTAGTCTAGATTTAGTTGACGAAAACGGATGACATGTCTATTTTTTGTAAAAAAAGAAAAAAAAGCATTATATTATAGATTATAAAACTTTTTTCCTTTTTTTTACAGCTACTGTTTTATATATACTGTTTTTTAGTAATAACTAGAAAGTAATGGTATTTATTCAACAACCGGTGATTGTATAGATTAGTATTAGTATCATTAATTGACAACTAAGCTCAATGAGTTCACCCACGGAAAGGTTGTTGGCACATTGGTTCCGCACGGAGGTTACACGTTGTTGCACTTCCTCCTATCCAGTCGGCTCCGTTTAGGTTAGCTACTGTAGTAGCAGAGGCTCTGTTGTGATTTTTAATGCAAAATAAATATTCAACATTCTCTTTTGAGACTCCGCCTCAGACTCTTATCATTTGGCACTAAAAGCTAAACATTGTCACCGGTATGGCTGTCTGCATTATGTCATTAATTGTGTGCGAGAGGTCGATCAGTGACCACGTTAGCGTGAGCTAGGTTAGCCACTAGTTAACGCGAGCTAGATGGAAATACAAACAATGTAACATTACTGGTGAAAAAGAGATTTACCTTGGAATACTCCTTAGCCAACTTGCTGTACTTTGCTTGCAGGTCTGCAGCTGGATTATGAATAGTACCAACTTTAGCCAAGGTAACATTAAGCTAAAACTAGCTTTTCAAATAGCTCTTCAGCTAATGCTAATAACAGAGCTCCCAGTCACACTGCTCTACTCGGGATGATGGCATTAAGAAAAGTTATAATTATTTTGTCTCGTCTTGTTTTAGTCAACAATATCAACATATATGAAGAGAAATTTCGTCCTGGTTTTTGTAAATTACATTTGTGTGTCCTCAGTTGTGGTCAACGATATTTAATTAACTATTTAGTCACGTTAGTGTCACATGGTCTTCAATAACGTGACGTCACGTCTCGTTGTCGTCATGAAAAAAACCTTCGTTGACGAACATCTTTAGTCATCATTTTAGTTGACAAAATTAACACTGCTGCACAACTGGAGATACTAAATCCAAATTGAACTCTGCCATTTGAAAGAGGAGATTTGGCCTGATCCAGAGATGTGCAAGTTGGCTATAACGTCATTTATAGTTTCATCACAATTTACGCAAGCCTAGTAACAGACACAATATTTCTGACACTGGGAATACATTCCGTGAGATCCATAGATGTCCCTAGATACCAAGAACATGCAAATGGCCCTTGTAGAAGTGGAGCAATCTTCCATTTTTGTATTTTTAGGCGGATTTTCAGAAAATAGGGCTAGGGCTTAAGAGGTTAAGTTGCATCGATCCTATTGGATCATTGATAATTAGATCGATGTATCGATCTGGATCGATGTATCGTCCCACACCTAGTTTGGATACAGCTAGGCTTGCCGTGATACCAGTGTTACTCTGTTCAGGCATCTACTAGGGCTGTCTTAAATACTTCGAAGCTTCGTTCGATGGCACAAGCTTCGAACATTAAAAAAAATCAAAAGAAAAAAAATCTAAAAAAAGTTTCAAATTTTTTTTTTTTACTTCGATTCGTGTGCGTGTGCGTGTGCGTGTGCGTGTGTGTGTGTGTGTCAGCGTTTCCGTTAGAACATATTCGTGCCGGTCTGGGTGTCCTGCAAGATTTCTATCCCCGGACATATTCGAGAAATGCCGGTCAGCCTGGTTTTCCTTTTTACCGGCTGAATGCCACCATCGGCGCCAATGTTAACGTTAATATCGCCTAATCTATGTTTTAAATTATGGCTATGTGTCTAATCTGCCCATCGCATTATCAAAGACTATTTTCCAGTCAGTGCTGTCAAGGCTGTTTATCGCGTCGTTTCCGTTTCAGAGCATTTAGAAAAGCCCCCGTTTTCAGATAAAAAAAACAGCTCATTCTGGAGCATTCTATGAAAATCGTCTTTTAGTGGAATATTCCACAACGTTGATATTCGTCGGCCTTTTTATGAAACGTTTTCAAATAAACGCTAGATGATCAATATTATACGTGCACGCAAGCACATTACGGCCGCGCGCGGATAATCGCCCCGTTGATTTCCTCTCGGACTTTTAGTGAAACCGAAAGAAGACATTTCACAAAACAGCTTATAACTTCATCAAACTTACTCTGATTATCCTAACACTGATAACATAGAGTCCTTACCTGACATCAGATGGTATCCAACTGGTATATTCCAATTCCTGATCACCATTCGAAAAAATCGATACGTGTATGGATCCAACGCGATACTGTAGAACTCCATGATCAGCGGGGATCTGAGGTTCCAGAATGAACTGTGTCACTGGTAACCCTGGCTGGATCAGTGAACTGGAAAATGTGGATATAATGTCGCACCTCAGCCAGGAGAATTAAACTTTCCACTCGGGCCTGAACGCTCGACATTTCTGTTTCTGTTTTCTTTCACCACGGCATCAGCGGTCTCTGTGACTTCAAGTTCAGAAGACTCATCTTCGTTGTCATTATTATTAGACCTGCTTGTGCTTGGTTTCATGAAATATTTGTTAAGCTTAGCTTGTTTGGCCATCTCTCTCTCTCGCTCGTATACCCGTTTGTCGTTATGGTGGCCAGACAGGCTCAAAAAAAGAAAGAAAAAAATATTCACATCCGAGCGGCGCCATCCGCGCTTTATCAGCGTGAAGCAACATGTAATGATTGTTTCGTTCATCGCATAGGCTATTTAATTTGAGCCTATTTTAATACAATTCAAATAATAAAATTGTGCTTCGAGAAATTATTTTCACCGGACATTATGACCGGAGATATTTAAATATTCGGACTTCAACATATTTTGCCGGTCAAATACCGGTAATTACCGGCTAACGGAAACGCTGGTGTGTGTGTGTGTGTGTGTGAACTACCCATCCCAGTTAGGACAGCCGAATCCCGTCCAATCTTTCGCCGTCGACTAAAGACTCACTTCTTCAACCATTATCTGAAATGATTTATAAAAAAAAATTAAAATAATAACCGTGACTAACCTTACGGTCATGCACTTGTCCTAATAAACTAACCTACACTGTAACACGCAACACTTTGATGAACATTGTTACTCAGCTGATAGAGTTGTACCCTTCTTGCTGTCTTGTCGTACAGAACTTGTAAGTCGCTTTGGATAAAAGCGTCAGCTAAATGACTAAATGTAAGTGTGTGTGTGTGTGTGTAGGTGTGTGTGTAGGTGTGTGTGTGTGTGTGTGTGTGCACGCGCCTTGTAGAATTCCACACATAAGAAAGAAAGATACTGGGATGAATAAACAAAATAGGAAATAAAATGTAGAAATGCATGCAATACATAAATAAATATGAAGTTGCTACTGAGATGTTTTGGTGAGTTCTTTGTTTTTTTGTGGAAGTTGCCCTTCTTAAAAATGCATGAACATTCACTGATAATTGGTCTGTAGTGGAGTCTACAAGGTCTACATTGCCGGACCATGTAGAATCCGGACCTTGTAGACTGACATAATTCTGTGCATAGTTTAGTCTACACAGGCCACATTTCAAATAATCAAAATCTTACTTCATTCATCTTAAACATTCTTGATTTGGGGGATTGGTAGTTCCCATGAAATCTGAAGTTGTTCAAACGACAACAGCGATCCACCTTGAATTAAATCACACAGCCGAGTGAAACCTTGTTGGATGCGTCACAGTCACGAAAGGGGCTACTTAATTAATTAATCCAACCCACTTTATTTATAGAGCACATTTAAAAACAACAAAGTTTACGAAAGTGCTGTACAAGTCCCACAACATAAGATAAAAAAAAAATAACAAATATTAAAAAAAATAAAAAAAAAAAAATGTCCGAAGCTTCGAATTAAAATCGAAGCTCGGCCCCGAAGCTTCGATTGCCAAAAAAAGCTTTGAAGGTCAGCCCTAGCATCTACTAAGTACATTATTTGTCCGCAGCCCCCACCATAGAAATAAAAACCCACATCAGTGCCGAAATTCAAATAATAAATGCTAATTTTTTTATCAAGCATGCAAGTCAGACAACATTATAAACTGAACATGTCTCCACAGACAGCAGCTGTTTCTAGGTTTCATTTTCACTTAGAGTAGTTTTAACTTCACGTGAAGGAGAGAAGGAAGACTAGAAACAACACGACATGTTACACAATGATAGTGGAGGATTTGGAAATATTTCGGATTAAACACAGCAGCAGCGTAAGCTCGACTGGAGAGGAGATCAGAAGACCTGTCCAGACCAGCAACAGTATGTTTGTGCAATATGTGATCAATGCACTACATTGATCCGTCCGTCAATGAACAGATAGTGACAGAAGGTATTACTGTGCGTTGTTTTATTCTTAACTCATTGACCGCCGGGGATTAGCCTTATCCTGTGGTAGCTACTGCCACGCTGTAAACGATGGGAGTTAGTCACCTTGTTTGTAGAGCTAAATCTATATTCTATATTAGCCATGGATACAATACTATAGTCATTTGACATTGAGTTTCTTCCGGTCAAGATGCAAAAAAGAGATAATTTTCCATCCATACGTTCCCGTGTTATACCGTGGTGAATATAATTCTGTCTCTGGTCTTTCAGAAGACCAGCGTGCGCGCACACACACACAGCTCACCTCCCCGGTCCCCGCTCGCCCCCACCCTCTTTCTACCCTTTTTCTACCTGAGCTCTCTCAGTCTCTGTGTTAGCTAGCGTTAGCTCCGCGGCTAACTTTAGGTTACACTGAATTAAATTAATGACTAGGTTCTAAAGCATTGGGTTAGTTTTCACTGCACATATAGAAACAGTCAAACAGCGGGAGCATGACCAAAAACCAGGCAATTTCAAACCCTTAAGGAATCAAATAGTCTGCTCTATGGCTGCATGCTGGCGCTAACTTTATTGTTTTGAACTGTCGGAAAAACCTGGCAGCGATAAGAGGAATCGATAGTCACGGAGGCATGCAATTCCAGGAATCGGACAACTAGGAACCGGCTCCCAACGTGAACCGGTTTTCGATTCCCATCCCTACAATCACCTGTTGAATAAATACCATTACTTTCTAGTTATTAATAAAAAAACTGTATATGTAAAAAATAATATATATATATATATATATATAAAATATGCACTGGTATCGGATCAGTACTCGGTATTGGCCGATACACAAGTTCAGGTATTGGGAAGGAAATTTTTTTATCGGAACTATTTTATAGTCAATTATTTTATAGATTAATCTAAACGATTAATTTAACAGAAAAATCTATCACATGGGTAGTTGCCTCTTTGACACAACCTACTGAATACCCAGAGTAGGGTATAGTAAGTAGGTAATAGGTAGGTCTATAAATGCTGTGTGGTGTGGATGCCTACTGTACATGAGTAGGGTGAGTAACCTACATGCAATTACTGCTTTTTATCTATCGACTCATTATAGCTACTTTATTATTAACACTTCCAGTGCCACTGGTTAACATGGTAAAACGTGTCTGAATGCCACCAGCCACTTCAATGATAGCGTTGTGAACGCATAATCTCTGTCTTAAATTATGGCTATGTGTCTAATCTGCCCGTCGTTTATCAATGACTTGTTTGCAGTCAACATTGTCGAAACGGATTGTTTTTTTAATTGCTTCATCTCCGTTTTATAGCATTTTGAAAAGCGCTCGTTTAAGGAAAATATTAAGATTCCGTGATAAACGGCATTTACTGGAATATTCTGGAATACACAAACTTGTAATTTTTCGGCCTATTTATGAATAGTTTTCAAATAAACGCTAGATTATCGATAGTATGTGTACTTATGCACACTATAGAAGCGGGCTGAAACATCGATTGTCTCATTTCCTGATCGCGCACACAGACAAACGCTGATATCTGTGAAAACAGCTCTGATTATCCTAAGACTGGTCAAATAAATTCCTTACCTCAGATCAGATGTTATCCAAAAAGATTATTCCAATTCCTGATCGCCATTCCAAATATCGATCGCGTTTATTGATTCAGCATTGGGTACTGTAAATGCATTTTCCGGGCTGGCGATCACAATGGATTCTTCAGTTGGCTTAACGGAAAAGTAACATGAGGAGGCTGGCAGATTTTTTTTACCAGCCAAACATTATAGATTTTTAGTATATCACCATGTGTTATTATTACTATATAATACTCTCGTATGCCATTTTCAATTAATATCATAAACAACATAAGGAATATTAGCATAATTTGTAGTGGACTGAAGGAATGAGTCAGCGTTAATAGTTTTAAATGCAAATAATTTATTGAAACATAGAAGTGGGGTTGGGACACACACACTGTTTCAACTCACCACCCCTGCATCATATTGTAGTCTAGTCTGTCTTCAAACTTCCACTCCTCTCGAAACTTTTTTGTATTTGAATATCAACATTATCTGTCCATCCTCAATTTACTATAATATACTCCTGTCCCGAGTCCTGACTAGTGACTTAATTTCCCCAGTACACACTGTCTGCTGTTCTCTATGGCTCTGCCTCTGATCAGGATTAGCTTGTTAGCTTACGCTAAGGTAAAGTTCATTTCGGGCGATGTGGGCATAAAGGAATGGCGACGATGCAACGCATGTTAGATGCATTTGACCCGTTGTGAGAAGAAAAAAATTAATGATGTGTACATATATAAGCCGCACTGGACTATAAGCCGCAGGTGTTTTAATGTTTAATTACAGTCTTCCCACCAGCATTGGGACACAATATTGTTGGACAAATAAGAATTAACTCATTTACAAGTTGTATTAATTTTAGCAAATAAGGGAACAGATAAATAACATTTCAATGCAGTCAAAAAAGCAATATTTCGATTTTTACATTTTCGGGTTTGGTCACGTCGGGTCACATATAAGCCGCACCGTTATATAAGCCGCAGGGTCGAAAAATGGGGGGGAAAGGTGCGGCTTATAGTCCGAAAATTACGGTAGCTATTGCTATATTGGATATGCAATTGTCAAAAACAAAAAATTGCCCCATATTTGCCCGATGCTTAACCCCTTAACACTTTGAGTGCCAGCGACGTGTTATGTCGTCATTTCATGCCCCCCGTTGAGTGACGATGACGCTAATTGTCGTTTGATTTTTTTTTATTAGCGATCAGAATTCATCAACAGAGTCTCCCGTTGGTACAGCAGCCCCTCTAGGAGCTCCGATGGGAAAATACCACCCCCTATCATCAATCCCTGTGTAACTGCAGGCCATTCGATTACAGTGGTGGATCTGTGGGGGGAGGAGGAGCCTAATGGCTCCACTATGCTGGCGAGGGATCTGATGAAGAGGGAAGTGATCGCGAGATGGAAAGCAGCCTGTAATATATATTTACAGCAGCCAATAATCAATGAATAAACGCGATCGATATTTGGAATGGCGATCAGGAATTGGAATAATCTTTTTGGAGAACATCTGATCTAAGGTAAGGAGTCGATGTTACCAGTTTTAGGATAATCAGAGCTGTATTCACTGAGATAACGTGTCCCGTATGTGTATGTGTGTGTATGTGTGTGTGTGTGTGTGTGCTGTTGAGGAAATAAGATAATCGATTTCTCAGCTCGCTTCTATAGCGTGCATAGGTACACATATATCGATAATCTAGCGTTTATTTGAAAACTATTCATAAATAGGCCGACAAATGACAACGTGTCTAGTGTATTCGAGAATATTCCAATAAATGTCCTTTATAACGGAATCTTTCTATTTTCCTGAAATTTTTTAAAACTATAGCTTTTCGAAATGCTATAAAAAGGATATGAACCGATTAAAAAACAATCCGTTTCGACAATGTTGACTGCAAACAAGTCATTGATAAGCGACGGGCAGATTAGACACATAGCCATAATTTAAAACATAGATTATGCGTTTTTAACGCTATCATTGAAGTGGGTGGCGGCATTCAAGGGGGTATCTAGGGACATCTATGGACCTCAGGGAATGTATTCACAGTGTCAGAAATATTGTGTCTATTACTAGGCTTGCTTAAATTGTGATGAAACAAAAGGAGAATATGAATTATGATTTTTCTTTGCATCTTTGACAGTGAATAACACCATGATAATAATGACCAAACTTAAAAAACTGCCACTGATCTCGTTCAGTACCCTCTTTCTTTATCTACTTTTTTCTCCCATTTTCTATTTTTCTCCCATCCCAATTTCGTATCGTCCAATTCTACCCTCCCGTCTCGAACGCTGTTAGGCCATGCCTCCCACAAGCCGGCTGCAATGTGGACTAAGCCTTACATCACGTGTCCCCTCCGGTACTCGAAGCAGCAGTCGCATCTTTTCACCTGCACAGCGCGATCTCTCAGCGTCGGGGGTCTGCGTTTGGAGGGCACGCCGCCCCCGTTGCTTCCTGATTCTGCTGTGCAGGCGCACCAACCGACCTGTAGGAGTCGCTGTCCACAACGTCCGATCACCACTCATCAGCTTCCCACACCCTAATACTGCCAATTGTATTAGTATGAACGACCAGCCAAGCTGATAGCAATGCGGAGAGCTGGGCTCGAACCTTGCGCCTTGCGTATGTGTAAAAAAAAATCTAAGGAAATTAATAAAGGGAAGATGATTAAACCGAAGGTTCTGTAGATACAGTACTGAATTCTCCCATCCGGACCAATGCAATTTGAAATATTATTATAGAATATAGAATATGATTCTTATAAATTACCTTATTATAGCCAATTCGCACATTTATATATATACATATATTATCTTTCAAATGACGAGTTCAATTTGGATTTAGTATCACCAGGCATGCATAAGAACAGATAATGAAATCTACTGTAATCTACTGTACTTTTTAATTTTCCCCACAGTGCAACAGTTTTGAAACTAATTTCAGATCTAATTGTTCCTACATGTTAACAATAGGGAAGAGAAACTAACTGCGTTTTAAAATTTGTCAATTTGGCTTATTATCCCGAATAATAACAGTTATTGAAATAATTCATACAGAGCTCTGAACCTTGAACCCCATATAATCTTCCAGGAAGTGTGGTTCAGAAAAATGGCAGCAAAAAGACTACAATTCCCACGGTTACAAATTTCCAAAATGGTCGCCCTCGCGACTAGACTTCATAAAATCGAAAAGTTAAATCTATCTAAATGCACTTTTAACCTATTGCTAAACTAACGTATTGATGATAATATACATTCTACATGCTTTTGTGACATGTTAGTGATGTTAATACTTGAAAACGTTTGATATTAAAATCGCAAAATGTATGCAACATTCTGAAAAATATTGATTTATGACCAGATGCCATTTTGGGACCGGTACCGGTCCCGTCGGGCGGAACACGTTAAGCTTACCCCACATTTTGCAGAAAACGAATGCGATTTGAATACCTTTTTTGCAAAGCTTTACTTTATACGTATAGCACATGCATGAGTCTGGTCTCTTTTGTTTAGAGAAACAGAGGTTTGAACACACTGAAATAAAATATTTTCTCCTTACTTTTGTGTCGACTTGTTGCCAGATGCCTGTTTTTGGGTTCCAGATGAGGTAGTAGCTGGAAAACATAACGGTTCCATAGCCTGAAGTCTTAGTCATACAGTCCAGGGTTCGAAATTAACTGGGGCTTGGGGAAAAATGCCCTCAAAAATTGACCAAATGCCCTCGAAAATCAGTTAAGGGGGGCAAGAAAAGCCAGACAGTTTACTAATTATATATATGCTCTACAGTGCGAGCATTTCCCTCGTATTTTCCCCTAATAATATGTGTGTGCGAACCGGAAAAATCATTTACGACGAGTGAAGATTACAAAACGGCTCCGCTGTTAATAGTTCAGAAACTGGACTGAAATTCCGTTTTTGGGTGGAACGTTTGTTGCAAGGAGGGAGGGAGGCGGGGACCGCTGCGTGTTACACACAACACGGAGAAATGTCCAAGCGTCTAGCTGCTTCTGTGCGTCGTTAACGTTAACGTCAGAAGAAATTGCCCACTAAGCCCTAAATTAAGAGCGGAGCAGTATCCTAATGACTTTTATGCTTCAGTCGATAAGGTTTTGGAAATTTTGTCAACATACCCTGTGGACTGGACCCGCAAAAACACATGCGAATAATCCGAATATCACTTCAAAAGCCATGTCAGGAACAAGGGCCGTGCTTCCCAAAACACACCAACTCTCTAACGATGATCTCTGGTGATCACAATAGATACAGCTAGAGGGCGAGGCTAATCACCGACACTATTATGATTTAAATAGCTATGTAACGTTACAGTACATAGGACTATAGATGGAAATTATAGCTTCTTGCTAAATCTGGTGCACCCATCTACAGTATTTGCAAATTATTGTCAGTAGGCCTACACTGTCCTTTATAAATGAAATAAACTAACGGTGCATAAATTATGCATTACTATATTCCATCACAATAGAATATATATAGCTAGGCTACGGACATTGTGATCACTTGAAATGTGTATTTTTATTTTGTCACAATATTATTTGAAATTGTATTTATATTCAATCTTTATTTATACTCGATAATACACTGAGTAATTAAACTCATTTACAGTGCCGTCGAGATGTTACATACAAGTGTCAGTGTGTTCATAAATATAAAGACATCAGATAATCAGAATAATGGCGGCTAGGTGGTGTAGTGGGCAAGGCGCTCGCCACCAATGCAGGAGACGCTGGGTTCGAGCCCAGCTCTCCGCATTGCTATCAGCTTGGCTGGTCGTTCATACTAACACAATTGGCAGTGTTAGGGGTGGGAAAGCTGATGGGTGGGGATCGGACGTTGTGGACAGCGACTCCTACAGGTCGGTTGCTGCGCCTGCACAGCAGAATCAGGAAGCGACGGGGGCGGCGTGTCCCTCCCACGCAGACCCCCGCCGCTGAGAGATCGCGCTGTGCAGGTGAAAAGATGCGACGGCTGCTTCCTCGAGTACCGGAGGGGACACGTGATGTAAGGCTTCGTCCACATTGCAGCAGGCTTGTGGGAGGCATGGCCTAACAGCGTTCGAGACAGGGGAGGGTAGAATTGGACGATACAAAATTGGGATGAGAGAAAAATAGAAAAATGGGAGAAAAAGTAGATAAAAAAAAAGATCAGAATAATTAACACTATGATCGCCGTGAACGAGTTTACACGTCATTCCTAGCCATGCTCATTCTGCCGAAGACGCCGTAACTCGTCTTTGATGTCAATATTTCAAAAATCTGTCATCGAAATCATATTTCCTTTCCGGAGCCCTGAGACACAGTGCAAAGCTCCACTCAACTCTCTAGCGGTTCAAGAGCGCCATCTGGTGGCAGATCGCCAGCCGGAAATTAACCTTTGAACCGGTAGTGCTCATCCATATGTGGTCCGGGCACTCGCTATCGTTAGAGAGACTCCGTATTGACACAGTGAACATCGATCGGTGCAAATAACTCGAAAAAACAACATGATTTGGACGTATATACTATTATACAACCTGGAAATGGATCGGGCATTTCTCCATCCCATAATAGAAAAAATTCTGTTCCACGCTCATCTGCCAGCGGCGTGAGGAAGCCACGGTAAGATTCAGCGTTATTTTCTAACGTCTTCTATACTAACTGATCTGATGAACATATGACCCACTCTGGATGAATCATCTAACGCTGCCCACGGAATTATAAACGATCCCCCGCCCATCCGGTCATCATCAGATGATGCGTAGAAACTTCTAGAACCACGTCCAGTTGACATTTTTTATCTCGCACAGATTCCTACCAAACTGTATTTGATCAATATAATGCATTTAGGGCTATAAATCACGTTCTGAAGAAAGCTGCAGAAAACGATAAAAACATACTTATACTTTAGACCATATTTTAGTATGAATATGTGAATGAAAAAGTTTAACGTTGCTACACCCTGAACAATACATATAGGACATTGAATGGGCCATAATAATGGCAATTTAGCAATAGAATTTAAAAAGTTATAGCCCTGCAAAGAAGGGGAACTTCTCCATAGACAAATAGAGCTGGCGAGGGATGGTAAATTATGAATTTAACCCATGGCGATTAAAGTGTTAAGAGTACATTTTAAAATACATTAAAAAAAATTCAAATAATAATAAAATCTTTAAAAGAATAAAATAGCTCAAAATTAAAACAGAGGTAATAATTTAAAAACAATTACATATTGTGGTGACCTGATTGGTCATTAAGGTTCTAAACTGACCCATAGACACTAGTGTCTAGTTTCAGTGTTTCCTGCAGGGTATTCCATGATGTAGGGGTAAAAAAGCCAAAAGCAGATCTACCAAGTTCAGTACAAACTCTAGGCACTCTAAGTTTAAGCCAAAAACTGGATCGTGTACGACAGGGTCCAGTGGTCCATTCCAATAAAGAACTACCGTAATATAATTTCTGAGTTGCAGCACTTAAAAACATTAAATGGACTGTTATATCTTATTAAATTGTGGACATTTATTCATTCCCACTTATTAGACACTATTTCTGATGGTAAAATGAGCGTACAAAGCAAAATACAGAATTCTGAAATATTAAAACGGAAAAAACTGAATTTGGGAAAAAAAATTATGGAATTTGGAAAAAGAAATTAACGGAGTAAGTTCAAACAGTCTAGTATACATATAAAAAGTGAACGCATTTGCATAAATGACAAAAACGCAGGATGAGAAAAGAAAAACAAAGAAACACGGTTACATACTGAGGTAGGGAGGTTTGTAAACTTTGTAAAAAGGTTTATATAAAAAATAAAATAAA
Source organism: Notolepis coatsorum (assembly GCF_963971535.1). NCBI lineage: Eukaryota > Metazoa > Chordata > Actinopteri > Aulopiformes > Paralepididae > Notolepis > Notolepis coatsorum. Next base: position 76,430,314 of record NC_140174.1, on the reverse strand, counting down.
ATGCATAGGATAGTGGGGTATAGATTTTCAGTGAGTTGAAGATCCTTCCATTGTTAACTGGAGCCAAAACATGTTTGTGAGAAGAGGCTGAGAATTAGGTGGATTCATGAGACAATTGTGCAAGACGAAAGATTCTTCTATTCCACGTCAACCCCTAAAACGTGCTGGGGAAACGGTTTAACTGGCTGTGCGCAGACCATCTGGTCGAACTCGCTTATCTTCTGGAGGAAGTGAACACACAGAGGAGAAGCCGGTGGGAGTGGAAGCCGGCTGGGGCTCGAGAATGAGGCAGAGACCGGGAGGGCGTGGGGTAACATTAGGGGAGGGCTAGAGGAGGGTCAAATTCAGGCAGAGAGCTGCAGCAGTCATTACATAAAAGAGGGGGTTATGTAACGCCTGTGGGTTCATGTTGAGGAACCGGGGCAGAGCTAAACACATCCAGATGTGTTGAACAGGACAGGAACCTGTACAGATACATACCCACACACGCAGAGTAAGGGGGAGGAAGAGAAAAGGAAAACAGTCTATGGAGACTGCAGCGTAATGCTGAGCCATAAGCATGAAAGGCATGCCGTAGTCTCAGCCAACCCAGTTACCCTAATTCACAGAGTGGTATAGATAGGCGTTCCGACAACTCTTCTAGGGATGAATACCAGGGGGACTACATTAATTCTCAAACCTCTAGTCTCAGATGGGAATAGCGAAGGATGGATGAAATGTTAGAATAAAGCCTGGGATCATTTGGCTACTGCTCTGGTATCTTCACCGTTTCACAGATTGAAGCCGCGTCTGCGTATGAGCCATTATATAAGATCTGAGATTTCCTGATGAGCGTTATTGTCGTTGCCTCAGAAACCAGAAATCTGTGCCCACTCGTTTCTCAATAGGGAACAATCTGTGCTCCACGGAACAAGCCTAAATAATAGGCCCGTTTTTCAAAAACCTCAATAAATGCCTTCGTCTGATGAGTCTTCAATGTTGAGTCTTCAATTTCAGAGACATTTTCTGGCTGGGATTACAGATTTAATACAAGTCTGGAAAAAGAAAAGCATGACGTAAACATTTCAGACAAAATCTTTTTCAGCAGCTACCACCACCCACCCCTGCCCTGGTACAGACGTCACAGACACACACCAGGACTGGAGCAGAGTAGCCTGGAGCACAGTGGCCTGCAGCGTAAGCACGGCAACAGATGTTGGCTTGCCACCAATCCTCTGGGTTACGGGAAACCACGTCTATAGTATAGGCCGGAGTGACGGGATTAGTAGTAAGCAATACATTGGTGCCTAAAGGAGCAGCGGCCACCAACACCAGCTGACTTAAATAATGGAGGAGCTGAGGTCTGAAGACATTACATTGTTTATAGTGTTGACTGTCAAGCACTGTAAGCTGTTAATTGGCAAGGGAGACAAAATGTCAACTGTGGAGGTGGCATTATGGTTATGTCCAGTCACACCCTACCTGCTAAGAAAACCACTTGTTTAGGAAAGGATCGAATGCCGCCACCGTGACACAGCTCACGGCGTGGTCTGTTGTGATCTCTATCCAGTTTCCACTCTCATTCCATCTGCATCGCAGCATCTACAGTCATAAGAGGATGGGGTCACAGCCCTAATGTTCTCACAGACGTTATTCAGCGCTGGGAGGCTGGATATAGGAAGAGGGAAGATGGGTGGGGAAATGAACAGGAGGCGATGTCCTCACTGAAAACTCAACGCTACGTAATTCGATATGACTTTTGCAAATAGCAATCAACAGCTTAAATATCAGGAATGTCTATTTCAATATTTTACATACAATATTTATGTGAAAACTAGCCAAATTGTTACCTAGTTTACCCTTGTTTAGAGAATATAACAGAAATATCTTCCAAAAAAAAATCCACAGCATGACTGATGTCAATATGTTTCTAAAATGCTAAACATGGCAAATATGTTGCTCAATCAAATAAACCTCTTTTACTGGTATAAGCATTTCTTAAGAGTCGCTTGTCTGCTTATTTTCCCAGGCTGGTGACGGAAGTAGCTAGAAAGTTCCACGTCTAGGTTCCGTCTCGGTTCCTCCTCGTCTCCGACGCTACTTCTTACAACGCTGTTAGTTTCCCAGCGGTAACGAGGGAAAACATTTTCTAACATTTCTATGATGAAACTGACCTATCATTATTCTAGCTCAATACCAGGAAATACAATGGATACTGACCCATCCTCTAATTATTCTCAATACCAGGAAATACAATAGACTGCCCACCCACTATGGAGGACAAAGCACACCTTTTCATGAAGAAAAATGTTCTTCACGCTTTGCTTTGACAAAAATGGGGTATGTCAAAAGTATTACAATATTGCATTGGCCAACATTATTTATCATCATGAAATAATATGGCAGTCGCTCTGCTTTAGGGGTCAAACAAACACAGCTCTGTTTAGATACTCAGATATTTAGGTCAAAGGTCCAAAGGCAACAGGATGGGCTGTAAAAATCTGTGTTCTTCTTAGCAGTCTTTGTTAATAATCTACCAAACCCTACACAGGTCAGTAAGTCCCATTAATGCCACTGACCCACCTGGCTGCCTGTTCACAGCTGTGCTCCGACTCGAACTTCCCATGGAATACATTTGTGAGTCCCCGCTAGGCCTGCCGCGATAAGCAATAAATCGATTTAATCAGCGCGATAATTAAAATGAATGCAATGATTTTGACGGGCGCGATTAATTGCTATTTGCGCGTTTGTTTTAATGAGGCGGAACCAGTACCTCTTGTCAGTCACTCTCCGTGTGGGGAGGCGGGCTGCTGCCGTTACTAGAGCACAGCACAAGAGCTCCATGGGGCAACGCCACATAGTAGGGGTGGACGGTATGGTCTAAAATTTATATCACGGTATAATTTGAAGCATAGACGGTAACGGTATATATCACGGTATCATCGTTTTTGATAAAAAAAAAAAATTTAATTTTATATAATTTTTTTTTTTATAAAATATATATATTATATAATTAGACTTGTACTGGTATTATCTGCGAGACATCGCCACCACGCAACAAGCTCCACTGTCTGTGTACTACGGCCAGGATTCTCCGGAGCTGCACCTGGACCTATACTCTAGTAGCCTCGAGCAGAGCTACGGCCAGGATTCTCCGGCGCTGCACCTGGACCCTATTGTATTGGTATTATAACGTTAGCAAGCCCTCAGCTCGAATACGCATCGAATCAGTGTTATAAGACATTGATATCATGAGCTATCTGTAGCTACTGCATATATAACGTTAATACAACGCCTCAGTGAATTATTTAGTTCAATGGGAGTGGGACATTTCGTTTTGAACGGTGAACTAATTTGCGTTAACGTGAGCTAACAGGTAGCATACACGTCTCTAGTACTAGACTTTGTGGAGCGTTTGTTGATGTCAGGAGCTATCGGTAGCTGGCCGACTAGATACCGTTCGGTTAGACAATGCCCCATCATGTATTAAACTAAAAGTGAATAGTTGACTGTAGGCTTGGGCGGTATGACGGTATTACAATATACCGGGGTATTTCGAAATACCGACGGTATTGAAAATCAATACCGTTGTCACCGTCAAAATCACAGATGCGCTTCAGCTTCTATTACAGTGAAACTGAGTTTTGAGTGTAGTGCACACACTGAGTGTAGTGCACACACGCGCCAGCAGAGGGCGAGACCAGTCTAGTGGAGCGAGTGGGTCACAACGGTCTTCACGTTTTACGGTAATGTAAAGTGCTGTGAAAATACCGTAAAGCGTTGTGACGAGAGTTGATGTGTGTTGTTGTGGAGTGGTGCGCTGGTGGAGCAAGCAAATACTCTGTCCCTTATTATATGTGAACTAAAGAGTACAAGGTTTACACAACAGCCCCCACCCGCCTTTTTATTGTATTTGTATCGTCCTGTACTATCCGCTGTCAGCTGTTTATCTCTCTGTGAGCTTGATTAATTAGCGTTAGCTCACGCTAAGTAGCGTTAGCTCTGCGGCTAATCTTAGATTACCCTGAACTAAATCAATCATATCAATGACTAGGTATTCGAGTAGTTTTCACTGCACATAGAAGTAGCCAAACAACGGGAGCATTTCTGGAGCATATGACCAAAACCCAGGCAATTTCTAGCCCTTAAGGAATCAAATAGTCTGCCATGGCTATAGGCTAAGATGCTAACGCTAAAACGGTGCGGGCTTCTACCGGTGCGGGACTACCATTCTGAGAGCTGACGATGATTTGTTTACTTGGTTACACGTAAACCCCCCCCCCGCTGATGAAAATGAACGTCATACCGTCAAATACCGTGCACCGGGGTGTTATAACATAAAGGTTTGCCGGTGTGAAAAAAAGGATACCGCCCAAGCCTAGTTGACTGGGTCATTTAGTAACGGTAGCTAAGCTAACGTTAGCTCAGGGAGACGCCGACAGCTCCCGTGTCCCGTCCCACTAGACTACTAGACCCGTGTTTACATGCGTGCGGTAGGGGCTGGCACGCCCACTGCGCGAAGCCTCCTAAATAACTTTTTCCAGTTCGCACATATCTATTATCTATGACTAATTCTATCTATTTTTAGGGGCAAATGCGAGTGAAATAGTCGCGCTGTGGTTACATGACGTCATTGCTATTTTAGAGCTGCACTACCGGTTACACGGTATACTCAAAATCCATACCGTAGAGCAAATTCATACCGTTTATACCGTATACCGTTTATACCGTCCACCCCTACCACATAGCTTAACTACATTTCTCAATAGCGTTGCTCCTTTTAACCAAGTAGCGTTCTTTGTAGTGTAGCTATTTTTAGACCCAAGTAGTTACTCGCTACTGCCCGGAGAAACTGGTCTGCTAAATAAAGATTAAAGATCTAGCGTTGACGCTATCCAATGCTATCAACATTAGCTAAATAGCTAACAAACGAAATACAATGTATAGCATAGCTACAACACACAATGACGTTAATACAATTGCATGCATCATTGTTTACAATGAACGGGTGGGGCTAGTCAAAGGACTGGACACGGGGTCAAGTTAAACATGAATTAATTTATTATAACCGGTAGTTTCGAGTCGTGCCTACGCACCACAGGGCTATTCTATACGGCTTTGACGCTTCCTCATCGTTGATTGCCTGTAGTAGCTGCATCTAACGTTAGTAGCTAACGTTAAAACTAACCTAAAGTTAGTTTGTTGACCAACAATCTCAACATTTGTTTTATCATTAGCTCAAAAACACAGAACCGGACGAGACAAGTTGTCCGCTCAATACGTTCTGCTAGGATAATAACAATACTTCCGCTCCGGACCGGTCGGTGGGTTTCAAAATAAGTCTAAAACACCGGAAAAGACGTTTATTTTGTACAGCATTTTCCTCCACGAGTACATCATGTGCTCGATCTGGATTATTTTTGCCCATCCCTAGTTTATCCTGTGCTGAAGTCTCCATTCCAATAGAGATAGTATATATTTGTGTTTATTTGATTATTGTTTCACTGCCTTTTTATTTATTACGTTTCCACAGTTTTTTCCTCATACTTTATTAACATTTTGTACATGGTGGTACCGCAAGGTACATTAATAATACATGTACATGTTAAAAGGATGACACAAAATGCCAGACAGAGGGCTTGTTTCCAGTTTCAATTTGTTTTATAATAAACAATCAAACTGAGCATTTTTTTATTTAGGATATTTAAAATGTCTTTAAAAGGTTTATTGCACTTTGAAACTGTTTCCTTGCATTATTATGCTATTATTATATTAGTATAAAAAAAAAAAAAAAATTTAATTGAAAACTTTTGGGAAATACATTTCTCAAAAATAAGAATTCTCAAAACCGCAATAATATCGCTTATCGCAATAATTTTATGGGACAATTAATCGCCCAGCAAAATGTGTTATCGTGACAGGCCTAGTAGTCCCTGCTGAGGTAACCCAACCAGGCAGCACAAGAAAATACAAAATGCACACCTTCTGCATTACGCCCACTCCCCCCGCCTCCACACACACACACCTTCCTGGTTTCAGTTGAAATCAAAACATTCAGCTGCTCCGTGGGCACTTGCTCGCTCTGCAGATAAACAGAACGTTCTGCTGCGGCCTTGACCCAGGCAGGAAGAAGCACTGTATGAACAGAGCTTGTTACTTTGAATCCATTTGAGCCCATGTTTTCTCCACAGGATGGTAACGTCCACACAGCTACACATGCACTCTAAACTAGCGACACACCTGCCCCTCCCTGGAGTTTGCCCCCATCACTACAGAGGGGGGGATGAGGGAGTTCTAATTGTCATTTGCACCTGCTAACCATAGCAGCAGGTCAGCTCGGACTGGTAGAGGGAAGTCGGGGGCTTTTTTCATGACATCTGGGGGACCTTTTTTTTTTTTTACGAATGTAACTAATAATAAGTTATCTTCAGTCATATTAAGAAAATAACATCAACACTTGCCCATCTAGTAGGCCTAATATGCAGTCTTCAATAAGTAACAGATTGGGAACATCACGTTTGACTAGCAACTCATCCCACAAAGAAGGCCATGGGCAAATCCTCACAATAAAAGTTGCTGCTGGAGATAAAAGGTATAAAAGTTGCTGCTGGAGATAAAAGGTACAAAGGTATATATGAATGACATTGTGAATAACCGTCCTGAGTCTCAGTAGTTCATATTGAAGATCAGCCAGTATAATCCATTTATGTTATGGATTACATTTGAGGAGACAGTGTTACTTACATTTTGACATGTCGCTGTTCAATGTCCACCCGGGCCAGCTCCTCCTCCTCCAGGTCAGAGTCCCCCCCAGAACTACTCTCTGTCACGTCCGAGTCAAAGGCGCTCTCGGCCGAGTGCAGGTTGGCCGTACCGCTCAGGTACAGCCTCTCCAGCTCAGAGGGCATGGAGCCACTTTTCAGGAAGCGACCTAGGCTGTCCCTGCCGCCTGAGGAGGAGTGGCGACCGGTCTTCCATGTGGCTGTGGGGATCATTGTATCGGGTTTGCGGTTACCAGCCGGCAGTCGGCTAAGAGCCGAGTCCAAGAAGCCGCCCAACTGCTGCTGGATGTGGCGCTCCACCTGCTTGGCCTGCACCACCTGGAGACGTTTGCGCAGGCGCCGCAGACGGCCTTCGATCTCTCCCTGGCGGCTGCTGTTCAGTAGGGTACGCTCCCTCACCTGAGCATCAAGGCTGTCTAAGGAGGAAGAGGATGTGGATAGAGGAGGGGGCTGAGGTGCAGGTGAGCAAGCCGGTGAGCCCTGCCGGCTGCTACTCGGTCTCTCCCCATCGGTTGCACCTGGCTGACTTGCAGCTGTGTCTGAATTAGGCTCCTCTAAGTTCACCTGTCCGTCAGACTGAGCGTTGCCATGGGCAAAGGGGGAAGGTGCAGCAGACTGGACCGATGGTGGTTCAAGGTTGTTGCCATCTGTGTTTCGAGAAACCCCAGAGGAATGCTTTTGCTTAAGAGTTCCTTTCACCGGGACATGGGTGGACAAGGTGCCCATCAAGGCCTGTGAGTCCAAGGGCAGGTTGTGGGGTTGCGAGTCTGTGGTGGTGGTGGTGGCAGCAGGAGGCTTGCCACCATTCATTGCCAACACGCAGCCAGAGCCAGGCATGGTAGCCAGTTTCTTGGCCAGGCCATTGACAGGCACCATGGGCTGGCCGCCGCCGTTGGTGTTACCACTCATGAGGCTTCTCAGCTGGCCTCCGGAGAGTTCTATGGTCTGCCTCTTCCTCAGCAGGAAGTCTCCACCGCCGTTGAGGAGGGAGCTGGGCAGGATTCCGTGGCTTTTAAGCACAGACTGTTTGATGAGGACACCTTGCAGTTTGATCGACTCCTTAGTTGTGGGAACAGGCGTCACATCAGAGCATAGGTAAGACGCCACCAGTGGCTGGAGCTTGCCCAGGGCAGAAGCCTGGGCGGCGGTGTCAGCTTGCTGCTGCTGCTGGGGCTGCTGCTCCTGGTTGCCACCGCAGAAGTCAAGAGGGCACTCTTCGGAGGCGGCCTTGCGCTTAGCAGAGCCGCTGCTGTGGATGAGGATGTTGCTGGCGTTTCCGTTGTTCTCCGCACTGCCCGGTGAGAGACTGGAGGACGGGGCGGCCAGTTTGAAGCGGATGTGGTGAGCTTCGGCTGGGGCGTCGGTGAGAGCGGGCGCCATCGCAGCCATGCAGTGCAGAGGGACGGGCACCACGGCCTGCTCCACACCACCCGCTTACTGCCCCGCCAGAGGACAGCCTGGTGGACGAGAGGGAGGGGACATGAGATAAAAAGGTCAAACTAAGTACACTACAGGACAACTCAAACTCAAGGAGATTAAATAACGTACAGCTCCTTGTGGGAAAGTGTCAGGTTGTACCAAATTATGAATCCCAAAATATTGAAAAAGTACCAAACTCAGTCTGGTCCAGGGATGAACACACAAAATAATGAATAGATTCTTCACAGATGACCTTAAGACTGTAAAAAAAAAAATGAAAGAAAAAAGCATTCTCACTCAGCTGAATAAGTCAAAGTGTGTACAACAATGGGACAGATGTGATTAACTATACTCTTAAAATTCACGTTCAAGGCCAAAATATAATTCAATTCATGCCCTCTCCAAAAAAGCCATACCTTCCTGAATGTGAAGTGGAGAATTACAGAAAATCAACAGACGGGCACTCTGTAAAACCTATACATTGAAGGATGCAGTTGGAATCCTAAAACTGCAGTGTCTTTAAGCCTGGATAGTCAGTGGAAAATTACAAACCCAGGCCAAGAGTAAATGAGCCTATTTGAAACCAACAACAAAGAAAATGCACTATTGATAAGTCAACAAGTCACTACTAAAGCTTTATGTTGCATCAAACACATGGACGTACAAATAGTGACCTAAAGTGATTGCCTTCGACTTGATAATCTAGTTCAAAGCCTAATCTAATGAACTGGTGACTCACTGACATTTTGTTGACCTACTGGCTGCCATCATCACTAAAAATGATACTGCAACAGCACCAGGCAAAACATTGCATGAGTAGAACTGTATGTGACGATCCGATTCAGTCGAGCTTCCCAGCCACAGACGTATCAAATACAATTTTGATTCAACAATAAGCACAAAACAATCAACACATGTCTTTGAATGACATCTTGTTGGGACTTTTATCAATAAATATGAAGGAATTAATGGAGGTGCAATGACCTTGGGGAGTGGGGTGCTGAAGCTATAGGAATGGGTGGGTGACAGCAGGCACCATAGATAAATCCCAGGCCAATAAATAATTCCTACTACACACAACACACCCATGCTTGTGTGAACAAGTTGGCCATCGACATTTTCTCACATGGATGATGGCTCCTCCTCAAAAGAATGAAATGAATTCAAGGCTAGTTGGACAATCGGAAAACAAGCAAACCCAATGCAAATTATTCAAACCCAAGTGCCCTACATGTGCCCTGCTAAGTGTGCAACAGGGTTTCACATAGGGCGTGTAAGCAGGTGGATTTAGGCCCAGCATTAGTCCAAAGCACATGATGTCACCCTGCCTAGTTTCAGATGTATAGCCTACACAGGAAACACTTATTCTGCAGCATGCTCTCCCAGGATGGGGCTTATATTAGCTCACAATTTACAAACACGGTATAATATGCAATGATGATAATTATGACCTAATCCACTGGGAAACAGTTTACTAGGTTATCATGTCACCCAAAAATAATTTGATTGCACATCCAGTTCATATCGAATCAAGGACCTCTACTGCCAAATAAACCAAGTGATAGAAAGCGGCCTGCTTCTCGCCGTATCATCTGTCAGCCCAGATGAATGGGGGGCTCAGTATTCAGCCGCAGTTTCTAGTCAGCGCGCACTACGCCATGTTGGTATTTCCGAAGGAGATTATGCAATGCAATTCATCCACATAAAACCGCCCATTACACTTCATCAAATACAATGAATCACATCAAAGATACCCGAATTGAATAAGCAATAACGAAAAATAGCCACATCACCTAATAGGTATACACGGTCAATTTATATTGTAACGTTCGCTAAATCAACAGACTACATTAGCTACGCGTGCGAAGAAAAAAAATGCCACATCTAACCTTTAGCGGAACGCAAGCCCCAAAATGTCCCCTGCTGTTTACATTAATGTTTGTAAATGTATGTCCATGTCCTCTAGTCCTACATGGCTGTATGACAGCGACACTTCACGAGCGGTGCCCTCTCGGTAGCGTTCACTTATTGACATAATAAACATGCCGAATATTCATGTGCCAACATTAGCCAGCCTTGTTTTGTGAGTTACGGCGAGTCGTTCGCCATTTGGACTGGATTCATGCGATCCAAAAAGACCAAAGGACAATAATATCATCCAACCCATGTCCCCAACACTGCGTCTGTGTCTCCACAGTGAGCTGGTGGAGCTGCTGCTGCCACACAGCGGTAGTTAGCATGCAGGGCTAGGAGAACAACTGCAGCACCGTCCAGCCTCCGACGTACATGGCATCCGTTTCAGCGGCACACAATCTTAGAACGTGCGAGCAGTTTTCTTTCGCTTTCGGGGACTTGTACGTTTTTAGTTAACAACGCTAGCCATGTACGTTGACAAACTAAAATGTAATCACTCTTAAAAGTATGCCAGTTCCGACGCTGGTTTGAACGCTCAATAGCTCAAACCCAATGCACCGTGTAGAACGTTGCGGGCATTAAACATAATACTTAACGCGGGGCGACGGACTGGTGAAACAAGACAAGCTGCCGCGTTATTATCGTAAAGGATCACAACTTATTTTAATCAGGGCGTCAAGAGAGCTATTGCAGAGTGCAGACATGATAGGCGTTGCAAATAGATCTCGGGAGGAAACTGAATACGCAATTCACCCGATGGCAAACTTATGCTTAGAGTGATTTGTCCTCGGCCCGGTAAAAACCTGTAAACGGACAATCTTACTAGTAGGTGCTGGCAGACACGTCAAAACGCCGAGAAGTTGGGCAGTAAAAGCTCGCCAGTTCTGCTAGCTGGCTAACAAAGAAAAAGGAGGAACCTACCACGTGACGAGGTTGCACTATCCGAGGGAATTTCGGCAACAATCCCCCGCAGTTTTAAAGGAAATGAAGAGTATAATCACAAAAGCACGGCTCGGTCCGATCACCCAGCCATTCGTTAAACCCCCCGAAATGCAAACAGTTTATGAAAAGACCCCAATTTAAAGAGCCGCTTGGATTCGTTCCGGAATCAGGCAAATGGGCGAATCACCGAACTACACCTTGCTTCGCCAGCTAGCGCGCTACGGCTAAAGCTCGCCTCGCTAGTCGCTGCTGCTACAGCGAATAGAAGGCAAGGCCGGAAAACGGTCACTTCTAATCCAAAATATCTCAAATATAAACGTAACGTTATTTCACAACAATCCTTTTGTAAAGAAAGTCCACTTCTCAATGAGCGAAGGCGGTTCAGACGCCAGCTTTCCGCGAGCCTTTTTCTCGTTTTAGGGGAGAGACGCTCAGAAAATGGCGGCTTAGCTCCTCTCCCTCGGATTTGAGTCTGACAAACATAGAAGTGGTGTGCGTGTGTGTGTGTGTGTGCGTGCGATGCTTGCTGGTAGGCGGGAGACGTTTCTCATACTCGCCACTAGAGTAAAGGGCAGATAAGAAACAACATAAAAAGGCTCAAAGAGAAGATGCCACAGGAGGGCACTGTCTTCCTAACTGATAATAGTAACGACCGCGTCTGCAAATCTCTTATCAAGTTATGTTATGGGAAGAAGGTAACACTAGTCCCAGACATAAACACGAATATCCAGGTAGTGGTTATACATCGGATACGATGCCACGGTGAGAGTAGTTTGTTTCCTTTTAGAATGAACGTTAAACACATACACACATGTGCCATCATGGTGGGATAATTGAGTATTCCTATGTGTAGACTACAAAATCATTCATGCATTACCGACCAGGGCTTAATCTGATGAATACACTAATAATAAGTCATAAGAACACCAAATAATTCAACCTGTAGGGACGCTATACGCTCCACGTGTTCCTTGTTTCTATTAGGGATCATAAGACACAACCCCCAAGGGGAAATGAAGAGGGGGGGGGTGAACTGGATTGTCCACCATTACACCGACTGGGATACAGACAATGGCCACTAGACGGAGCTCCTACATAAATAATTGTAAACATGTAAAGCTTGTCTGAAAAAAAAATATATATGAACTGCCATTGCTCTCCTATCCTTGAGTGAAAAGCAGATGTTGAATTACACCAAATCCGTATTCATTATTATATTCAGCCACAAACTATTACCATCATAAAAATGATGTTATAAAATAAATTAAATAGCAGGTGATTATCATTAAATGACAACATTGGCCAATGAGCTGTGGTATTGCACTGTATTGGTTGGCAAAACATGTTAAAATACTATAATAATAATAATAATAATCATCATCATCATCATCATCATCATCATCATCATCATCATCATAATAATCATAATAATAATAATAACTCGGATTCATATAGCACTTTTCTAGAACTTGCTTACTGAATAAAGCAGCCCTAACAGTAGCTGGTATACCCAACCTCTACTGTGCTCAACTGCATAGTATGAGTTTGGGTGAAAATACCGTAGGCCAACCTAAAGACATGATATTACTTGTAATAAATTATACTACCTTGGTCGCGCCAATGGCACAAAGTTGGTACCTTGAAAATGTCGATATCTTTTATTGATCATTTGGAAAGTGCAATGTTGATAATACAACCAGAACCTGCAGATTCCTCCTGAGCAACGTCAGAAGGATCTGCCTCTTCCTGACAAAAGAAGCCACTCAACTCCTCGTGCACTCAACAGTCATGTCTTGCCTCGACTACTGCAATACACTGCTTGCTGGTCTACCAACCACTGCCACCAAGCCACTTCAACTCATTCAGAATGCAGCGGCCCGCCTGATCTCCAACCTACCAAAGTCAGCCCATGTTACCCCACTCCTTAGCGAGCTGCACTGGCTCCCCATCGCCACAAGAATACGCTTAAAGGTCCTCGACAGCGAAGGGAACGGCTCCCGCCTACCTCCGGTCAATGGTCTCTAACTACACACCCTCAAGATCCCTCCACTCTACATCTTCTGGCCGCCGCAGACCCACTCCTATCCCAGCTCTGGAAGGGTCATCAAAGAGAAGCCAGCTATTCTCTGTCCTTGCTCCACAATGGCTGGAACAAACTTCCCACCAGTTAAGACAGCCGAAACCCGACCAATCTTTCGCCGTTGACTAAAAACACACTTCAATCAATATCTGAAATGAAGAAAAAAAAGAAACCTAACCTTCGTACCGTCTTCTACTATCATGTACTCTTCCACTAAACAATCGTCCTTGTCTATATTACTACCTACTATACTAATATGTCTCTACTCTACTACTATGCACTCACTCAACACTGTTTGATAGGGATGGCACCAGGGGAGGAAATTAGGCCACTTTACTCGCCAAATGCGAGTATTTTTTACATTTGGCGAGTGATTCATGAAGAGCACTCGCCAGTCTGGCGAGTACTAGTAATTACAAAACAAAACAAAAAAATCATTCTGCAATCTGCTGATTCGCTCACTGGCACAAGCCGAACTCTGACTCCCCCCTTGATTCTTCCCATTTGCGCCTCATAATAATCCGACCATAACCAATGAACATCATCGTTGTACAGATGCACTCTAAGATCCTCCAATGAACACTCGTTTTCTAGAAGATGTCGCGCATCTAGGGGAAGTGGACAGACCACTGCGCGCAGACCTACAAACTCCTGTCACCGGCTTGACAACGTAGACACACTTAGACAAAAACACATTGTGGATGAAAATAATTGCATGTAGAGTCGTCGCTTTCGGATATCAGTGCGGTCTGACATGGGGACGAACAACAGCACACGACGTTCTCCTTCGAGTCGGATGAGAATGACAAGTGGACGTGACTCGTGAGGCTAACCAGCATTAGCCGGCTAGCTACCTAGCATCAAGCTACCATAACGCGCATTCAACATAGTGGACTATACTGAGCGGCTTTGCTTAAATGCAGCCGAGTGACATTTTATTATTACCGGGTTTCCCCCCATATCACCACTCGCCCATATGCCCTTCACAACGGTGATGTTGTCATACTTGGCATTCAGAATACACCTGCTGAACCCCTAGCGTTGTCATGAGATTCGGTTCCAATGTATTGTCATCATACAGCACAAGTACAGTACAACCAGAATACGTTTGGTATCCAACCAGAGTGCAAATGTAACAAGTCAAGTTCAAGTTGTTTTATTTAGCTATTACATTACAGTGAAATGCTTGGTTCTTTCACTGCCCAGCCCAGTCCAACCTAGACCAGCCCAACCCAGTCCAACCCAACCCAGTCCAACCTAGACCAGCCCAACCCAGTCCAACCCAACCCAGTCCAACCTAGACCAGCACAACCCAGTCCAACCCAACCCAGTCCAACCTAGACCAGCCCAACCCAGTCCAACCTAGACCAGCCCAACCCAGTCCAACCCAACCTAGACCAGCCCAACCCAGACCAGCCCAACCCAGTCCAACCCAGTCCAACCTAGACCAGCCCAACCTAGACCAGCCCAACCCAGTCCAACCTAGACCAGCCCAACCCAGTCCAACCTAGACCAGCCCAGTATCTTTCACTGCCTAGTTCAGCCCAACCCAGTCCAGCCCAGCATCTTTCACGGCCCAGTTCAGCCCAACCCAGTCCAGAATAGTTCCCTCTTTCATGTTAATATGTGATATCCTAATATTTTGAAGAGTAGAGACAGTGTGATTAATACATGTATGCTAATATTGTGGAGAGTAGAGACACTTATTAATGTTTTATGCTAATAAATATTTTAAAGAGTAGAGACACGGTGTGATTATTATTACTATGATTGAAAATCAATTTAGACGAAGACATACAAAGAAGTAATTATCACAATTAGCGATTTATTTTTGGCTGGTAAAAAAAATCATCTACTCGCCAGTTGGCTGGTAAGCCAAAAAGTTAGTTTCCTCCCCTGGATGGCACCGATCCGATACTGGTCAAATTCACAGGATCAAATAAGGGAAAAACAGTAAGTATTTTCCGATCGGATACATGCCGTAAAGTGTGCCATCACATGAACAGTAGTAGCGCGACAACAACGTTAGTGTTAGCTAAACGCGAGTCAACTTGCAGCACACCGCGATCATGTCAGCTGTGTGGAGTTATTTTAAGCTCAAAGAAGAAAAAGGCAAAACAGCCAGGTGGTGTTATGTTAATGCATGTGTCTGGGAAGCGTGAACACTTTAGGCAACCAACATGCCCTTCCACGTTGCTCTGAATTGCTCTGATTGGCCTACATGTGACTACATGTGTTGTTGTAGCCACCGGGTAAATCGCGATTTTTTATTAGTTTGTCATGACAAACCAATTACATAATCCAACATATGTGTAAAGGCACAACATATATATTTTTTAATGATTCGTTACGGCGCAATCAATACTTCCATGGGTTCGGGACCTCCATGTTTTGGGGGTATTCATCAGAAAAATCGGATCCGGGATTCGGCTCCCATCAGTCGGGCAAGAAGTGAACTGCAGGTTTTCAGCCTCTCTCCTCTCTCCTGGAGCTTAAGGGGGAGCCGCGCTCGACCAATCAGAGAAACGCGGAAGGCGCTCGGCCAATCAGAGAAACGCGGAAGCGCATGTTGGTTGCCGAAAGTGTTCACGCGTCTGGGAAAGTCTGGGTACACTTTACGAAAGTCGATGCCGACAACGCACGTTGCCACAAGTGCAATAAAACATTTGCAAGTAAGGGTGGCAATACAAGTAATGTGTCAAAACATCTGGCGCATCGGCCAGAGGTAAGAGGAATCTAACGTTATTTCCAGCTCGATTGTCCATTTATTTCATTGCAATCCATCTGATCAACGTATGGTGTCTTACTAAAGAAAGCCGTTACTGACAATCAAGGAATCATAAACGAATGTAGGTTTCCAACGCTTGGCCTCGCTTCATGTCGCCAAACCAGCATTTTATCTCCGACACGGCTATCCCAAATAAGTACAGGCAAGTGTGCAAGTTTATTTCTAAATGTTGTTTCTTTTTCAAATGTAGCCATGAGTAAAGACCCTAACCCTATCAAAACAGCAGTCAAAGTGTAATTTTCAGCACTACGTTTGTTTACCAATGATTTTAAAAGGACAGGAAGCAGTCATGAAATCGATGTGGTCTTATTAACTAAAATATTTTAACAAAATAAAAAAGCAGCAGCACTATTGCATAACTGAGTCATGTATGCTATGCATTTCTTCCTTTAGGAGAGTAGGACATTTGTTTCACAGTTTTAGCATGATGTTTTATAGATGGCTAGGTTAAACACAGGTTTTTGAGCGGGGAGCGCAGTATCGGATGGGTATCGGTATCGGCAGATACTCAAGGCTGCGATATCGGTATCAGACATGAAAAAGTGGTATCGTGCCATCCCTACGGTCTGATGAACATTGTTATTCAGTAGTGTTGTCACAATACCAACATTTTGACTTTGATACCGATATCAGCCTAAGTAAGTACTAATTCTAAAATACCACGCCAAAAACCTAAAATATCAGGAAAAGTAATGGAATATATTATTAGATGATACAATTATTTAATTAATATTTTGACGCTGTTGAAACGTAAATAATAAAATTATTAGCACATTTACACAATGCTGCGGTCACAAACCGGTTACGAAAAGTACTACCTACTTACTGGTCACAGGACTCTTCAATAACGTTTTTGAACGGTAATCCATTTTGTGAATACATTTGTTGAAACAACATCTTTGGTGGCAGATAGCTCCTGCTATCTTAATGTTAGCAAGCTAAGCATGCATAGTGTGACCTGTGTAACGTTAAGTAACTTGTGTTCTGCTGGGGAAGACCATTCATCACTGCATACAACTTGGCTTAATCCAAATGTCCCTTCAGAAACGTTGTATTATGAAATAAGACATTCGGGATGTCTGACTATTTCCCTATGCCTTGGTACACTTCAGCCGACACTGCCGACATGCCCACTACACAAAGCGTGTGCTCTCACACTCTCTCTCTCACTCACACACACAGCTCCGGTCACGTGTTCACTCTATCTATCTATCTTGTACCCTTCCTGCTGACTTGTCGTACAGAACTTGTAAGTCACTTTGGATAAAAGCACCAGTTAAATGACTAAATGTAAAAATTAGGGCTATCAAAGTTAATGCTTTAACTTGAGATTAATTTAAATTATTTAAAGCATTCAAATAAATTAATATAGATTCATCTATGGAGTGAAAAATCTTCAACGTTCTGAACTTTCAGCAGCATATTTTCTTGTTCTTCGACTCATGCACCTTTTTGAAAATCATCTGACATGAAGATGGAACACATTTTTGTTGTTAATATGATTTATATTACTGGTAGTTCATACAAGACATTATCGTCCTCGGCTCTAAGCCAATCTGCACTTTAACATAGGCCTGGGTTGTTTTTATTTCTGTTAGCACCGCGGATATAAGAAAGAGGTCTAGCTGAGTCAATGTTGATGGTTTTGTTGAACATTTGTATTTCACAGGAGAGAAACTGTATTCAAAGAAAGCTATTAAAATAGTCTTTGAATCTAAATATACTTTCTTTGTGTCGATTTTACATTAATTACATGATTTTACTCAAGTAAATATCTGTTACAAGCTTCGGTCTTAACACATCCCACGCCGGAAATGGCTTACGACGTGTTTCAAGTTCATGCGAATTCTGCCAATCCACGGCATACAACGTTATTGAGATCATATTTAATTTTTTCGCCATGTTATTCATAATTCCCTCACGGAGCCTCTCTGATGCAGTGGAAGCATGCACAACTCTGCAACGCTTCAATACTGCCCCCTGGTGGATGATCGGCGAGTTGCCAAACCGGAAATGGACGAGTCGATCTCGGTGCATCTTGGAAATGCGTCCGGCACTCGCATATTGTCGCGGGACTCAAGACACACACCGTGTATATGGATCGCTGCCATAACTCAATAATCGACATGATTTGGGCTGTTATTATTATTATACAAACCGGAAATGGATCAACTCGATCGCCGTCAAATAAGTGGGATCTTTTTGCTCCAGTCTCACCGGCCAACGGTAAGAGGACACTGACGTCATTTTCAGCGCATTTGTTTATAATTATCCATGCAAACTGCTCCGATCAATATATCACCCATACTACATAAAGCATTTACCGACGATCGGTATACATTATGCTTCATCATGTGTGAAGGAAAGGGGGGGGGGGGGGGGGGTCGTTTATAATTCCTTGATCGTCAGTAACGGCTTTATTTACTATGGCTTGATACGTTGATCAGATGGTTTGCAGTGAAATGAATAAACAATCGGGCTGAAAATAACGTTACTGTCCTCTTACCGTTCGCCGATGAGACTGGAGGAGAAAGATCCCAATTATTTGACGCCGATCTCCTACATTCATTTCCGGTTTGTATGGCACAATAAACGCCAAAATCATATCGATTATTGCGTATGGCAGCGATCCATATGCACTATAGTGTTAGTCTGTAGTCCCGTAGCAAGATATTACTGCCGGAGGAATTTCCTCGACGCACCGATCACAACATCCGGTTTGGGAGTGTAACTCGCCCGACCATCCACCAGGCGGCGGTATTGAGGCGTTGCAGTCTCATTCCGGGTCCCGCTGGAGCACCGGAGGTTGGCTGGATGAATTATGAATGCCATGGCGAAAAAATTAAATATTGATCTCAAAAACGCTGTACAGCGTTGTTGGCGTTCAACGCATGGCGGGCAATAACACTGTACAGCGTTTTTGGCGTCCAAAGTGTTAAGTAGAAAAATGCTATTTTAATCTAGATTAATTACAGAAAATTGTGAGATTAATTATAATCTTTTCCTCAAACTGAACTACACAATCTGACACGTGATTATTGCATTTGCACTGCAGGTGACCTGCCAAAATGAGGGTTCTTATGTGTTTCCCTAATTTAAGTTACCTGCTGGTCACTTGCATGGCCAGTCACCTGCAAATGCAATCACGTGTCAGAATGCGTAGGTTTGAGAAAAGCCATAATGCAAACAGTGATGGGATAGACAAATGACAGACTGAACTTTGCTCCATCGGCACGACCAAGGTAGTGTCATATAGGGGTGGGACTAGGGCTGCAACGATTAGTCGACATAATCGACGACGTCGATTATAAAAAATCGTTGACGAGAAATTGTTGCGTCGATTAGTCATAAAAAAAAGAAATAAAAAAAGAAATTAATTTAATTTTTTTTTTTTTTTGTGCACTACCTATCTTTGTGAGAGTGGCTTCTCAGGGTTCCAGACAACATCATAACATGCTGATCCCATAGCAAATTTTGGACATTGAAAACATTGTTCCCCTGCAGGAGATGATGATCAGACTAGACACACAATACATTACACACGCACTCCTCTCACTCACACACAGCGATCAGAGTAAGACACACACATGCACACTCCTCTCACTCACACAAAGCGATCAGAGTAAGACAAACACACACATACACACTCCTCTCACTCACACACAGCGATCAGAGTAAGACACACACACATTCACACTCCTCTCTCTCACACACAGCGATCAGAGTAAGACACACACACATTCACACTCCTCTCACTCACACACAGCGATCAGAGTAAGACACACACACATACACAAATTACACAGTACACACCTCTCACTCACACAGCGATCAGAGTAAGACACACACACAAATTACACAGTACACACACTCGTCTCACTCACACAGCGATCAGAGTAAGACACACACACATACACACACACACGGACTCCTCTCACACACAGCAAACAAAAGTTATTTAAAGTACACTTCCACTTTAATTTGTATTATTTAATTTATTTATCTTGTTATGAGTGATTGCTGTATTGTTCTTCAAATACATTCATTTAAAGTGGCTTAAAGATCCAAATTCAAATGTTTCATGAGTCATTATTTTAATTTGCTATGGGATCATCATGTTATGATGTTGTTGTTTGGTCCTGACAAGAGTCTCAAAGTCTGGGGTGATGGTAGACAAGCAACTCTGAGGTCATGCTCAATGTCCAATCTGTTCCTCTGCTCTGTCTTCAGCTGGACCAGAGCTGAGAAGCCACTTTCACAAAGATAGGTAATTATAATTTTTTTTTTTGTTGTTGTTTACATTGGTTTTCGATTAGTCGACTAATCGAAAAAATAATCGGCAGATTAGTCGACTACCAAATTAGTCATTAGTTGCAGCCCTAGGTGGGACGATACATTGATCCAGATCGATACATCGATGTAATTATCAACGATCGAATCGGATCGATGCAATGTAATAAGATCGATTCATATCGATACTCTTATTTTGAAAATCCTGTGGCGAGTCTCATATCCGCCCAAGAACAACAGCAGTAGCAGTGTGTAGACGTTACAGCATAGCATTCTCCCTTTCTGTGTGTGTGTGTGCGCACGTCTTTGGAAAGACCAGATGAGGTCAGAGGAGTTTGATGTTTAAATGTTATTTAAACATAAACAATATAATACATAATAAATGTAGGCCTATACATGATCATGCAACATCAACAAATTGTTTTAGGAACGGTTTGGGAGAGGGAGGGGTTTTAGGTTGTGAGTTTTGAGTTCCAAAAAATGGAGCTTAAAGTTTAAAGCTCAATATATCAAAACGATTTTCCTTTAAATGTCTGGAAGAGCTCAAAAATACAAATATCAAATGATATTTTCGTTACCTTTTTTTAGTTGATCTAAATGTTACTGATTGTGTTAAATGGGCATATGATATCATCTCATATCGATTGCAGGCACCTGAATCTAATCTAATCGTATTGTATCGTGAGAGACTTTGTGATATCGGCAAATATCGTATCGTTGTCCAAAGAATCGATATCGTATCGTATCATGATGAAACTGGTGATTCCCACCCCTAGTGTCATAAACAACACCAACAGAGAGTAATATCATGTCTCTTTACTTTACGTCGTTCCCAATTGGCGAGCATTTGTTTTCTGGTCCATGGTATTTTCACCCAACCTCATACTATGCGGTTGAGCACAGTAGTTTGGGTCTACCAGCTACCCCAACAGCTGCAGTGGCCTCCTCAATAACTACAGTGCAGCGAACAGTCTATATATTGCATATCGATACTAGCAGAGGTATCACTCAACATAGAACTTGAAGTCAAGTTAATTATATTTATTTCTTTCCGAGAAAAGGTAAGCAACTTGTTTTGGCCTAACATTTCTCTTGTTTTGGCGCAACGCTTTTCTGGTTTTGGCGTAAAATTTCTCTTGTTTTGGCATAACGTGTCTCTTGTTTTGGCGTAACGTTTATCTCGTTTTGGCGTAACGTTAGTTTTGGCGTAATGTTTCTCTTGTTTTGGCGTAACGTTTCTCTTGTTTTGGTATTACGCTTCCCTTGCAGTTTACCTTTGAACAATGGGATCTGGTCAAATGTGTTTAAAGTGTGTGAGCCCTGCTGCACCCGTGTGCCACCAAAGCTAAAGAAATACCAGATATGCTGGGAAAGTTTACATGACAGCGCATTCATGCGTCCTTTGTAGTTCTGTGTTCATGAAACACACCTCATCCATGGCCTCTCAGCATTGCGATACATTTAAATGTACTGCTCATAAGTAGGGATGGGTACCAAATTCGGTACTTTTAAAAAAGGTACATACCGAAACACGTCGGTACTACCGAGTATCGATTCACGTGAGATACCGAAAATAAACCTTTTTCACACACACAATATACGCTTAGGCCTAACAAAAATAATAGTTGGTTTCAGGTTGGTTGTCAGTTTGGCCATGGGTAGGTAGGGAATTTATTTTATTTTATTTTTTTATTTTATTCTTTCCCACGGCGACTATGGATAGGGAATTTCTTTATTTAATTAAAATGTTCACAACAACATGGATGCATGTACTCTGCCAGCATGTTTAATATCCATAATACTAAATGTTTGACTAAGATTTCTATGAAACTTTATTCTTAAAAAAAAAAAAAAAAAAAAAACGGATTTTTTTTTTTTTTTTTTTTTTTTTTTTTTTTTTTAATATATAATTTTTTTTAAAAACTCATAAAATATATTGGGTCGCACCTAAATCGGCAGGGTCGGTCGGCAACCTGAAACCAACCATTATTTTTGTTAGGCCTTACCTAGGATTTGACTTGATTCAACAACAAAGCAGTTTTTTTTAATCCACTTTTTCTCCTTATTTTTCTCCCATCCCAATTTCGCCTAGCCAATTCTCCCTTCAATTCTCCCCTTCCCTGTCTCGAACGTTGCTAGACTATGCCTCCCACTGGTCGGCTGCAGTGAGGACCAAGCCTTGCATCACGTGTCCCCTCCGGTACACGAGGCGGCAGCCGTCGCATCTTTTCACCTGTACAGCGCGATCTCTCAGTGGCGAGGAGTAACGCGTGGGAGGCTCACGCTGCCCCCGATGCTTCCTGATTCTGCTGTACAGGCGCACCAACCGACCTGTAGGAGTCACCGTCCACAACGTCCAATCCCCACCCACCAGCTTTCCCACCCCTAACACTGCCAATTGTGTTAGTATGAACGACCAGCCAAGCTGGTAGCAACGCAGAGAGCTGGGCTCGAACCCAGCATCTCCTGCGTTAGTGGCGAGCGCCTTGCCCACTGTGCCACTTAGCCGCCCTGAAAGTGTAGTTACTTGAAGTTTGGATTTTTTTTTCACGACTGAGGTAGGTAGATTACATTTTTAGGGACTAAAGTACCGAAAAAAGGTACCGTTGGGTACCGGTATCGATTCACAGGTACCGGTACCGTATCGGTTCAAATGTGAACGGTACCCATCCCTACTCATAAGGCTATACTGACTTATCAGTGGTAATGTACTGGTCATAACGTAAGGCTATACTGACATCAGTTTAAATGTACTGGTCATAAGGCAAGGCTATACTGACTTAGTGCAAAATGTGACTTGAAATGTGACTCAGCCACAGCACAGCAGGATACCCAAAATGACGTACTTCAGTAAACATATTTTCACAAACGGCTCCTTTATGGTTGCAACATTAATAATTTATCGGACTGCTATATAGCAATCTTATATGTGCATTATTGAGCTATAATTAGCTGTTGGCTCACAGATACCACTCTTTAGCTGGGAGCTATGCTAATGTGGGGCTCCATTTTATAAGAGCCTCAATGCTAACAAGTGGACTCAAGGGGGCGACACAAAGTGAAATTTATTTTCCTTCCAAGAAGATCCTTTCCAACTTTCGCAGTGTATTGTCAGTTGTAGCCAAACTAGACCTCAAGTGCAATTATACTTTATACACACTACATAAAATAGCTCCTTTACCAAAAACAGATATATTTGATGCAGAAACAAATATTGCATATGATTTCATAACGGCAGCTTGTTTCTTTCTACTTTTGCTAGTTTGCAGCCAGATAGCTTGCTACTGAACACAGAAGAAATTCGTATCCATCTTCTTGTCTGACTCTGGAGAAGACGGTAAGCGCATTTCCCACAATGTCGCCATGTTCCTTTAAGTACTATTTTGGAGCGCTCTCTCGAGTAATCATCTAGATCTAGATCTACTCTTACATAGTACACACAGTAGTACACCATGTAGTACATAGTAACAGTAACGTTACTACTACTCGAGAGTACTTCTATATTTAAATACCCTTTCCACCACGGGTCTATGCAAGTATCAATATGCAAAGTGGGCTGTTAAATAGTGGTGCAGTGAAGTTATTCATGGAGCCGCTGCAGCTGTTAGGGCTGCTTTCTGCTTGGATGGAGGTATCCTGCTGAAAACTAAACATAGTCTGTGGAAATGAAGCACGACCTGGTAGACAGAGAGTGCTATTAGATCGCAGACACCTTTGTTGCAAACAACAGGTGATTGTAATCAAATAGCGGGTGATTATAAATTAAATGAGCGCAGTGGCCAATGAGCCATGGCTTTGCGCTGTGTTGTCTGGCAAAACAACGGCATGACAATACTCTTGAATTGCATTACAACTCCGCCATTGTGACGCGGCGCATGCATTGTCTGGTAATGAGGTAATATAACTTCACAACAGAAGGTCTGGGGTTAGCTAACTGTTCATAAATACACAACACTGGTATTAGAAAGGGGCTTATAATTTCCGCCGCTTACCAGTGTGTAGTAGCTCTATTTGGCTGGCTTCAAAGATGCACTCAATTTAATTTCCAACTCATTAATATGCCAGTTAGGGTACAGGCCCTCAACTGCACCTTGTGAACACTGTTTACCTTTACTCATAGTATATTCAGATTATTTTTATATATTCAGATTATTTTTATATATATATATATATATATATATATATATACAAATGTATTGCCTATATTTATTGTAACATCTCTTATCTGCACCTTTGTTTACACAATTTTCTCATATTTTTATATTCAGATTTAAATCATATTGTTTACACCGTTTCTTTTTCAGATTTTTATATTCAGATTTCATTTTATTGACAATATTTATGCCTTTCTTATATTACCCTGCCCATACCTGTACTTCCCCTCCCCCCTGCTGCTATGACACCTGAAGCAGCAGGTATCCAGCATGAAGAACAACATGGACTGTGCTGAGAAAGGACGAGTCAAATCAACATCACTGGTAAGTAGGAAATAGGGCTACGGTTGTGAAATGCTGAACTTGGCCTTTAAAATAAGTTATTGCAACTGAATTTCGAGTGTGTCTATTTAAAGCCATGGGGGTGCAAATCTCTTGGCAGGAACATACAGGAGATCTACAAGTGTATAATAGAATCGGTTCTAAAGGCCTCTGCATGCTACAGAAACTTCAAAGCAACTTCAACCCAACATCGACAAAGCAACGGTGTTGCAGACACATTACCTTTATGCTTCTGCAAAATCAACGTGCAGCCTATGATGCAACAAAATGTACCCCGGATGTGCGGCTCGAGCGCGCCCAGCCCGCCTGAATACTTTGGGCAGCCGAAGGTGCGCACTCTAGCAATTACAAACGGATTTCCCTTCTCAACCATACATCGTTAGTATAATAATAGCCCTGTTTATGTTTGTTTTCGCTTGTGTTCTTGTATATAGTGTAATATGGTTATATCGCCACATCAACCCAGTCCATCCCCATTGTTTCCCCAATCTCCTTCCACGAATTCATCGTCATAATGCTATCCTTGTAGTCTTTAGACCCGCTATTATATAAATGTTGGTACTTTCGGACCTCCTCTGCAATACGTTCCTGCATTTGATTCATTTTAAACAAACAATTAAACAAGTGTAATGAAACAATACACTAGCTATCGAGCTCCTGTCAGAAAGTTCTCTTTTGGTCTCGAGCTCCTGTCAGAAAGTTTTCTTTTGGTCTCGAGCCAGGAACACTAGAAGTGACAGACAGCCCCGCCCCCATTCACTACCAACCAATCACTGCTACGCAATACCAACGCAACGGGTCTTTAGATTAGATTTTGGACACAGGTACGCAACATCCTCGCAACACAGTCTACAAGACTCTCTGCAACAACCGCGCTGAAATCGCGCCGATGTTGTGTTGAAGTTGCTTTGAATTTGCTGTAGCATGCAGAGGCCTTAAGGCCTTGTCCAGACGAAAACGATTTAGATCTTTTTCGTTTTCATTTCGTTTTCATTTAAAAAAAGGTTTCCGTAAAAACGAAAAACATCTCAAGATAATAAGTACGTGCCACAAATTTACAAAATAAATGTCTTTGCGGTTTTAGACGTCACTCTTTTATTTTGAAAACCCGACCGGAAGTGTTGTCGTTGTTTTCGATAACTTGAGCTAACTTAACGTTAGTTTTCCAAAGGAATGGAGAGAGAGAGAGAGACCGCGGCTCAAACTACCTGTGTTGTATTAAAGTATTTGATTGATGTTTAACTTGTCCTTGTGTCATTTCGACTAGCAAAACGTTTGTTGTCTGTATTTAACGTTACCTCAGGATACCACTGTCTATTGTATTTAGTTGGTTAGCTATTTAGCTAATGTTGATAGCATTTGAATAGCATCAGCGCTAGCTGGCTGGCTACAGCTCAACACCAGCCATGGGGATACTATACTAAATTGCTTTTGAGCTGACGCTAGTTTCCAACGGATAGGAGAGAGACCACGGCGCAAAGGAGGAGGAAGAGCTGCAGATTTTAATCGGCAGGAGAGAGAGCTCAAAGCCGTATATAATATAATAGCCCCGTGATGCAGTCGGAGGCAGCTCAAACTACCTGTGTTGTATTAAATTAATTGATTGATGTTTAACTTGTCCCTGTGTGTGTCCAGTCCTTTCGACTAGCAAACGTTGTCTGTATTTAACATTACCTCAGGATACCACTGTCTATTGTAGTTGGTTAGCTATTTAGTTAATGTTGATAGCATAGCATCAACGCTAGCTCGCTGGCTACAGCTCAACACCAGCCATGGGGATACTATTTACTAAATGATGGAGGCTTTTTAATCGTCAAGGTAAGAGAGGATTTGTCATGATCAACTGAAGGCATATGCTATGAAACAGTATGTGCTTGGCTACTACTTGGGTTTTCAGAAAAAGTACATTTAGCTGTAAAAGCCCGATCAAGCTCAATAGCTTCTGTAACACTGTAAGGGAAATGTCAATCTGTTGTCGACGGTGGTTGTGATGTTGGCTGAGAGTTTGCGCATGCGGGGTAAGGGAGAGGTGGGGCTATCGCGTCATCGGTTCAGGAGAAGACGCGTTTAGCTTGTAAAGATGGTGACGCAAGGGGGGCGTCTTCAGAATTGCGCACTCTGGAAGCCGGTCTCAGAACGTAGCGTCTTCAGGCTGCCAGAACGCAGTTCCGTGTGGATGAAAGGTGCAAACTATCAAATACTTTGCCTGATACGACCGAAATCGGTTTAGTCTGGACATGGCCTAAATCTATGTAACAGTTGATATCGCAGTTCATTGGACTTTTGTGTTTGCAGCTCACTCCAAATCGCTTTTCCCATCCCTAGCAGGAACAGATAAACATTTACCTTTACATTTAGTCATTTAGCTGACGCTATTATCCTACAGTTTTGGCAAATATGAATATGGTATTATTCCAAAAAGTTGTGTTATCTAAGTACAATTTTTTCAATATAAGTCTGACAACAAAACGAGCAGTTAGTAATGTATGAATTAGTATAGTTAATATAGTATGATAGGATGAGTAAAAAGGGGTGGGATTAAATAAGTATGCTTCTTCCCACTCATTTTCAAATATGTAAATTGCCAACAAAAAAGAAAAACAACTTGTTTTTTTGTTTATATTTTTATTTATTTATTATTTGAATGGCTTAAGGCTATATCTGTACTTGATGTTTGTTTGTTGTTGTTTGCATATTTGAAATAAACTTCAATCAATCAAAAGCAACTTACAAGTTCTGTATAACAAGTCAGCAGGAAGGGTCAAACTGTGGAACCTGAGTGCTACACTGAGTGCTACGATTTTAGAATAGTAGGTAGTAGGGCTGACCCCTATTAATCGGTCGAAAGGAGCCGTAGTCGACTGGCCAACCTCTTAGTCGAATATATTAAAAAAAACTAAAATAAAAATTTACAATCTTTTTTTATCATTCTTTCCAAAAGAAAAGAGGCCTAGAAGCGTGGCTAACACTAATGGCACGCATACCAGAGGCTAACTGCCTACGAAAACAGGCACAGAGGCACTGAAAGAGGATTTCACCCATCTAATGAACACACTAGACTAGACAAATATCAAGATGTATCCATCAGTGGACCAATTGCATGCTTTTGCAGAGGACAAGAAGCCTTCAGTCGACTCCTTCAGACATTAAGCACCCCCCACAGCCCAAATGGAATGATACAAAATAAAAATTAAATTAAAAGTTTAAAAAAAAGTAAAAAAAAAAATAAAAAATTGTCAACCAAATAACGGCAAATTTTGGCCAATCATAGTCGACCATCCAAATCCTTAGTCGGGGACAGCCCTAGTAGGTAGTACTATAGGCATAGTAGATAATTTAGTAGCAAAGTACATAATAGTAAAGGACAGTAACGATTATAATAATTTATTCCTACTTTTTATGGTCCAACATTGCAAGCAGCACAACCAAAACAGAAAAAAAACTAAATATGTCCTTTAGATACATACAGTAGATATACCACAATCACTTGTATTTAAAATGTCAACTGAGCCGTTGCTGCTAAAGCTGCCACTTCCTCATTTACAAATAAATGAGGAAATGCGCCATCTGCTGTCGCCTGCGAGAATCCATCTTTGGATTTCATCTTTTACTTTGAAAACAATGAAGTGGCAGGTTTAGCAACAAAGACTAGGTAGAAATAGAGCGCTGGTTGCGCTCCTAGTTATCCGCCAGAATGTTAAAACCATAAAAAAGATAGAAATGGAAGTGCTTTGGGCAAGGCGCTCGCCACTAACGCAGGAGATGCTGGGTTCGAGCCCAGTTCTCGGCGTTGCTTCCGGCTTGGCTGGTCGTTCATACTAATACAATTGGCAATATTAGGGGATGGGAAAGCCAGTGGGTGGTGATCGGACGTTGTGGACAGCGACTCCTACAGGTCGGTTGGTGCGCCTGTACAGCAGAATCAGGAAGCAACGGGGGCAGCGTGAGCCTCCCACGCGTTACTCCTCGCCGCTGAGATCATGCTGTACAGGTGAAAAGATGCAACAGCTGCCTCCTTGTGTACCGGAGGGGACACGTGATGCAAGGCTTGGTCCACATTGCAGCCGACCAGTGGGAGGCATGGTCTAACAACGTTCGAGACAGAGGAGGGTAGAATTGGATAATACGAAATTGGGATGGGAGAAAAATTGAAAAATGGGGAGAAAAAGTAGATAAAAGAAAAAGAAATGGAAGTGCTTATCTATTCCTGCCAGAATTGGGGGGAAAAGCTACAGTATTGGGGTGTGCAGCAGGGTTCGAAATTAACGGGGGCTTGGGGCATAATGCCCTTGAAAATGGACAAAATGCCCTCGAAAATCAGTTAAGGGGGGCACTTAATGCCCCCGACAGTTTACTAATTATATATATTTATCCGGTAATGGAGCGTAGACCTGTGTATCGTACGGTTCAGATGACGCGCAAATAAAAAAAATCATTTGGCGGAGCCGGTGTTCTGCACTGGCTGCAGGCAGCAGCAGCAGCACTGCAGCCAGCCAGGTGCTAGTCAGTTTGTGTAAAAATGGCACGCACAATATAAATCAATCTTCATTACGACTTTAAAAACATAGCCATTAACACTTTGACTGCCATGAAACGTGTTTTGACGTCATTGCTGGCCATGCTCAAGTTGCCGGGGGACGCTGTACAGCGTCCTTATATCAATATTTCAAAAATCTGCGATCGGATTCATATGTCCCCTCCGCTGGCCTGAGATCCACCAGCAGGACCCACTGAGCTCTCTGGCGGTTCAGGAGCGCCATCTGGTGGCCGATCGGCGCAATCGCTTTAACAGGAAGTGGCATAGAGGTTGTGCTACGTCCGTAGTACTTCCGGGCGCTCGCTATAGGTCCCGCGACTCTGGCTCGTCACGCTACACAGTGATCGATTGCCAATAACTCGATAAACAACATGATTTGGACGTATATACCATTATACAAGCTGGAGATGGACCGGGTAAATTTACATCCCATAATGATAAGATTTCAACTCTACGATGATCGCCCAACGGCGCGCGGAGACTGGGGTGAGTTTCAGCGTGTAACGTTACCGTCTTCGATACTAACTGCTATTATCAACATTTGACCCACATTAGATGATTGGTATAACGCTGCCCACGGAATTATAAACGGCCCCTAGCCCATCCGGTCAACATCAGATGACGTGTAGTAACTTCTAGAAGTACGTCTAGTTGTAATTTTTTATATCGCGCTGATTGCCATAAAACTGTATTGCATCATCAATATAATGTATTTGGGGCTATAGATCACGTTCTGGAGAAAGCTGCAGAAAGAGATGAAAACATACTTATACATTAGACCATACTTTACTATGAATATGTGAATGAAAAAGTTTAACATTGCTACACAATGAACAATACATATAGGACTTTGAATGGGCCCTAATAATGGCAATGTAGCAATAGAATTTAAAAAGTTATAGCCCTGCAAAGAAGGGGACTTTCTCCATAGACAAATAGCGCTGGCAATCTATGGTATATCATGAATTTAACCTTAGGCAACCAAAGTGTTAACATTACATAGGCCTACACACATCTTGCCATAGCGTTAGCAGTTTGTACAATGTTTGTAGCTGTTAGCTAGCTAGCCCTTCACAACAACAGCTAACACCGTAGCTACTACTGTAGCAGAGGAGGAAATGGGAGTCTGAGAGGCGGGGTGTTTAAAGACAATGATAGGCGTTTATTTAACATCCAAGAAGGCTAACATACAACTGTGTTTTACTAACTCCAACCGGGACTATTATCGCTTTCGCGCTGCTTGTTGATGTTATGAACTGCTCCTAACGTACGTGACCGGAGCTGAAGGTGCCACACGCTAAAATGTCCGTGGGGACCCGGCGCCAACCCATAGATAGTTCCAACTCACCGAATTACGTAATCCACCACAGTTGCACTCAATATTTAAATAATGTTAGTCTAAATAAATGTAGACAGAAACATAATAATTTCAAGCAGAAAACGAATCTTTCCATTAAGAACTGACAATCAGGGAATTTAAACATGGTTGACATTGTTTTTGTGTGTTTATATTAATTAAAGAAAGGAAAGTCTAGTGCTGGCTGAGCATATTGTTTGTTTGCACTAAGTTAATACTTTGACAAATGTAGCCTATATTTTTCAGTCAGTTCGGTCTTTGTGTGCCAAACATTATTTAAGGCTGTAAACACTGTAAACCTTTTATTTTATTTTTAATAAATGAGAAGCATGTTTAGATTTGAGTGTTAAATCTTTTTTAATAAAAATTAACGTATATCGAACTGAAAACCATGACCCCAAAATCGTGATACGAACCAAACCGTCCATTTTGTGAACCGTCCCACCCCTACTGTTTATCATAAAAATTCAGTGCCCCCGAAAATCAATTAAGGGGGGCAAAAAAAGCCCTTGAAAAAAAATGTTAATTTCTAACCCTGGTGTGCAGTGATCAGGCTGCGACAGCTGATACACCCAAGTCGTCGTCTGTGAATTATTGTGCTGTGAAAGTTCTGTGAAAACGTACCAATTCCGTTTATGGGAGGTAGGTGTGTGCAAGGATTTGAAATCAACCTTAAATTTCAAAACGTTAAATAGTTAATTAAAATGGTTTAATATTATTTTGTATACATTTTATAGGGCAAATGTGTAAAAATGAGGGCTGGGACTTTATCGTGTTAATTCTGACAAAGTAAGTACATAAAGAAAAAATCGTAAAAAAAATATGCGCTTTTTATCATATTTTAATCGCCGATCAACCAATACATTGTTGGAAAGTTGAATTTGCCGCCTTTCGATCGTCACCCCACTCAACCTATAGATCACTGCACTTCCGTGTTAGATTGAGCTCATGGAGGAGAGAGAAGGGGGAGAAAATGAATGAATGTGGATGAGAGCCCTGACATTAACACTTTGAGTGCCAACGGCGCTATATGTCGTTAGTTCATGCCGACCGTTGAATGCCAGCGGTTGTTTGTCGTTTTTTTTTTTATTTATTAGCTATTTTAATCCATATTTCATCAATCTAGTCTCACGTTAGTGCAGCAACCTCTCTCTGAGCTCCATTGGGAAAATACCGCCCCCTATCGTCTCTCCCTGTGTAACTGCACCCCATTGGATTAGACTGATGGGGGGGGGGGGGAATCCAGTTTCCTCATTTTACTTATCCGGCAAGCCATCCGAAGAGATCGAAGTGATTGCCGAGCCGGAAAACAGCGTGGAATACATATTTCCAGTACCCAGCGCTGAATCAATAAACGCGATCGATATTTGGAATGGCGATCAGGAATTGGAATAATCTTTTTGGAGAACATCTGATCTGAGGTAAGGAATCTATTTTACCAGTCTTAGGATAATCGGATCCGTTTCCACAGAGATATCAGCGTTTGCCCTGTGTGTGTGTGTGTGTGTGTGTGTGTGTGTGCTGATCAGGAAATGAGAATAGATTTTTCAGCTCGCTTCTCTAGCGTGCATAAGTACACATATACTATCGATAATCTAGCGTTTATTTGAAAACGATTCATAAATAGGCCGAAAAATGACGTTGTGTATTCCAGAATATTCCAGTATGCCGTTTATCACAGAATCTTTATATTTCCCTGAAACTTTCAAGAAAACTAGGGCTTTTCAAAATGGTATAAAACGGAAATGAACCGATTAAAAAACAATCCGTTTCGACAATGTTGACTGCAAACAAGTCATTGATAAGCGACGGCCAGATTAGACACAGGCAGCCATAATTTAAGACATAGATTATGCATTCACAACGCTATCATTGAAGTGGGTGGTGGCATTCAACCATGTTTTGACCATGTTCACCAGTGGCATCAAACCAATGGGGGTTTTTCTTCACAGTTGCCGTTAAAGATTAGGCTACACTAATATTATACTATAAGACGTCACCATCACTTTCATACCACCCGTGCCCTTATTGGATTATTTATGTTGACGAAACATACCAGCTAACCTGATAACAAGATAAACTTACGTGAAATAGGCGCTGCAGCCACACAGGATGGCCTTGTGGGCGTTAAACTCAGTGCTTGTTTCCTCTTCCATGTGGTGATTTTTAAATTGTATCTACAGTATATATTCAAGCGTACAGACAAGTAGCCGGAAACAACAAGTGATAGCTTCACTTGTCTACTGAGATCTGAGATCGTCTGAGAGAATTGATTCTAGAAATGATTCTAGAAATGTTCTAGAATGTGACATCATCACAATGGAACATGTTGAATAGATACAGAAATGTTCTAGAATGTTTGATTATGACATCATACTGTGACATCACAATGGAACATGTTGACTAGATACACAAATGTTCTAGAATGTTTGATTATGACATCATACTGTGACATCACAATGGAACATGTTTGACTTCATTTGAATAATCTAAATAATATGCATGATATAATATAATGTAATATTATATAATATAATGTAATATAATAATAAAGTATATTATATTTAGCTCCCATTTGAATAATATAGAAATATGTCTAAAAACATGACATTCTTTAGAAGTCTTAAAATAAAATACATTAAAAAAAAATATCCACTTTTTCTCCCCATTTTCTATTTTTCTCCCATCCCAATTTCGTATATCCAATTCTTCCCTCCCCTGTCTTGAACGTCGCTAGACTATGCCTCCCACAGGTCGGTTGTAATGAGGACAGAAGCCTTGCATCACGTGTCCCCTCCGCGTGTATGCTTTTACCAACGCGTTCGCCGCTGGGGCGTGAGATATGAAGACAGATTTAACTGGGTATAGGAAGGAAGTACCATACGAGCCGCAAATTGAACATGCAGTGAGTCTGCGACAACAACCTAATAATAAACACTCGAAACAGCTATTACCAGACAATTACAACAGCAGTGGTGCCTGCTTCAAATGTCACGTATTATAGGCTATAAGCCTGTGTAGATCTATTCGGAATAATAAACATATACACCCTCTAGCAAAACATGACACAATGTGATCCTAGGGCTGGGCGATATGGCCTAAATATGATATCACGATATTTTCTGACCTTTCGGCGATACACGATACGCATCACGATGTTTTTATTTTTTCCCCCAAACAATTCATTATGAGGCTTACCCAGACAGTATTTGAGTTTGCAAGCTAACATTAAAGACAAAATAAAATACCCATGCATTTAGCATTTTTATATTATATATTAGATTTAGATTATTGGATTATTAGATTATATATTGCATATATTTAGCAATGAGATATTATATGATTTAGATATGAAATATGATGAATTGAAAATGGGGGACCCTGATGTAAACAAGACGAAAGTCTTTCTCTGGTCTGCATCCTCCAGTCCACTGTTGATTGTTGTTGTATTGAGCTGTACTGTATTGTACCTATGCTGCAATCTGTTAATAACGTTTATATTCATTCAGTCGGCAAACAGAATCATTTTGATTGACAGTCGCGTCTGCCAATTACGTCACATCGCTTGCACCCGCCCTGCTGTTCTTAGCACCAATCGGCAAGCGCGTATAAATTTTTTACTTCCGCTATTGGAGAGCTCAATGAAAACAACAATGGCAGCGGTAGCTCGCCGCGGCCGAAGTTTAGCTTTTAGCTCTGCAGAATGACTAAACGACTGGAGGCATAATGATTTTACTGCAACGGATGTTATAATAAAAGCCTTTCCATACATCTGTCTGATTGAAAACGTTATTAACAGACCGCAGAATGGGCACAACGGAGTCAGCACGGGCTGAGATATGAACGGCTAATGCTTGCTATATCTAGGTCGACCTCGGTCGTTGCTATGTAAATACGCTGATGTTATTGAAAGTGTAACTATATAACGTCAATGCCACAAAGCGAATGCCTTTGTTATCATAAGTAGTAACTTTTGATGCAGTAGTGTGTGTGTGGGGCGGCGGCGGCGCTGTTCAAAAGTTTCAACGTGTGGACCAGATTGACGCGACACAAGCCTCTTGGGCAAAACATCACGATATCCACGATACGTTTAAAAAGTGTATCGTTAATGAACTGTACCCGATATTTATATAATATCGTCATATCGCCCAGCCCTATGTGATCCTATCTCCGATAGAGCGGCTGGTCGCAGAGACGCGAGTTGAACGAACACATCGGGAGGAGAATGAATGAATGAATGAAAACTTTATTTAACAGATTGCAGAATGGTATCTGCTAGGGGTGGGACGATACATCGATCCAGATCGATACATCGATGTAATTATCAACAATCGAATCGGATCGATGCGATGTAATAAGATCGATTCATATCGATACTCTTATTTTGAAAATCCTGTGGCGAGTCTCATATCCGCCCAAGAACAACAGCAGTAGCTCCGTGTGTGTAGACGTTACAGCATAGCATTCTCCCTTTCTGTGTGTGTGTGTGTGCGCGCGTCTTTGGAAAGACCAGATGAGGTCAGGAGTTTGATGTTTAAATGTTATTTAAACATAAACAATATAATACATAATAAATGTAGGCCTATACATGATCATGCAACATCAACAAATTGTTGTAGGAACGGTTTGGGAGAGGGAGGTTGTGAGTTTTGAGTTCCAAAAAATGTAGCTTAAAGTTTAAAGCTCAATATATAAAAACATGGCACTTTACAGTGAACAGGAGGTCTATTTGTATTAAAAACAATAGATTGATTTTCCTTTAAATGTCTGGAAGAGCTCAAAAATACAAATGTCAAATGATATTTTCATTACCTTTTTTTTGTTGATCTAAATGTTACTGATTGTGTTAAATGGGCATATGATATCATCTCATATCGATCGCAGGCACCTGAATCTAATCGTATCGTATTGTATCGTGAGAGACTTTGTGATATCGGCAAATATCGTATCGTTGTCCAAAGAATCGATATCGTATCGTATCATGATGAAACTGGTGATTCCCACCCCTAGTATCTGCAGGTTTAGCCCAGTCAGATTTAATGCTTTTTAAGACTTTTTAATGCCACTCAGAATTAAATTTAATACCAATTTCACAATAACAAAATGACAAATCATGCAACAACACCAATTAGTTTAAGTTTAGGGACACATTGGTCCAAAGATGTTTATTAAAACATAACTTGGAAACTTAAAAATCTTGAACTTAAAGGAGTAACTGGGTTGGATGAATTTCAACAAAGGGGTGACCAAACATAAATAGCAAATATAGCTATACAAAATATACCAGGGGCCAAGCAGCAAGTGCAACAGCCACTGTCAGAACACATAACTATTACCACCCTCCCCAGGGTATCAAAAAAGTCAACCAACAAACAAGATTCTTGTGCCGGATCTCCTCTCTGGTAAACAAGAATACCCTGAAGACTCTAACAGGAGCACTCATTCAAGGGTACTACGACTATGCTTGCACCTCATGGTACCAAAGCACCTCAAAGGCCCTAAAAACAAGATTACAAACATCACAAAACAAACTACTGCTTAACCTCACTCCTAAAACCCACTTTACCCCTGCCCACATTCAAAACCGCTCTTAAAGAGCACCTACGGGAGGCTGCAATTAGAAACTGGGCACCGTAAATGTCCAAACCCCCCCCCCCTCCTAATGTACAGTCTCCTCCCCATCATATGTATATATTTTATGTTAGGATCTCTGGGTAACAGTACTGTATATTTGCATATCGTATATGTCACAATTGTAACACTACAGTACTATATACCTGTATGTCATGTATGTCCCTATGCCATAAATGTCATGATGTCATGTATGTTGAGTATGTCATAAATGTCATGTCACTATGAATTGAAAATGGGAGACCCTGATGTAAACAAGACACACGTCTTTCTCTGGTCTGCATCCCCTTAACAATTGTGTGTATTGAGCCGTACTGTATTGTACCCATTCTGCAATCTGTTAAATAAAGTTTTCATTCATTCATCCAGTTGTTTTGTTTTTGTGGTTTGGTTGAATGAATGAATACTTTGTGCCCTAACCCTAACCCATCAACTACCTCTCATTTGTTTACTTTGTCAAGTAAAACCACTAAAACTCATAAGCACAAAGAGACAATGGAATATGGTATACATTCTCTCTCTCTCTCTGATTGATTGAAAACTTTATTTAACAGATTGCAGAATGGGTACAATACAGTACGGCTCAATACACACAATTGTTAAGGGGATGCAGACCAGAGAAAGACGTTTGTCTTGTTTACATCAGGGTCCCCCATTTTCAATTCATAGTGACATTTATGACACTCAACATACATGACATTTATGGCATAGGGACATACAGGTATATAGTGCTGTACTGTTACATTTGTGACATATACGATATGCAAATATACAGTACTGTTACCCATAGATCCTAACATACATGGGAGGATACTGTAGGTCATTAGGAGGGGGTGGGTGGGAGGAAAAAATACATAGTGGGTGAAGCTCTCATCGAACATAAACACAAACGTGTCCTTGTTTACATCCGTGAATAGATTATTTTCAAGTTAAGACCTCAGCTTCAAGCTTTGGCGTGGAGCCGAATGTTATCCGGACTTCTGTTGGTGCAAATGTTATAGTCCTACCTGATGGCGCAGCTGGTGTGGAGGCAGGCGGGGCCGAAAATAAATGCGAAATAGTAGTTTGCAGGCGGTTTTTGCAGAGGTAACATGCTTAGCGCTCAGCGTGTGCGACGCGACTGCTATTTTTTTTGTTGCAGCGGGGCTCGTAATGGTCTTTGACTGGGACCAACCATCGCGCAAACAGTGGATTGTCGAGCCAGTTCTCGTTAAATTGGCACTTTCCCATATTAACGAGTGCAAATGCTAAACTAAACTAAATGTAACGTTAGCGTTATCGCTTCGCATTGCTAACGTTAGCTAGAGCCGTTGCTGAAATGGTTCCCCGGCCCAACACAACTCCTTGTTGGTTCCGCCCCATTCCGGTCTGCGTGATTCTACAACACGGTCAATGAAAAGTCAAACTTTATCTCCCGTTAACCGTTTTCCCCCAGATTTCATAATAAAACATAAGATGACATGGCATTTTATCTTTCCTTTCTATGGCATTTTTAAGACCTCTGAAAATGGATTTAAGACATTTTAAGACAAACTAAGGCCTTAATTATTGATAAACAAATTTAAGACCTTTTAAGACTTTTTAAGGATCCGCGGACACCCTGGGCTCAATACACACAATTGTTAAGGGGATGCAGACCAGAGAAAGACTTTTGTCTTGTTTACATCAGGTTCATTCATTCATTCTCCTCCCGATGTGTTCGTTCAACTCGCGTCTCTGCGACCAGCCGCTCTATCGGAGATAGGATCACATTGTGTCATGTTTTGCTAGAGGGTGTATATGTTTATTATTCCGAATAGATCTACACAGGCTTATAGCCTATAATACGTGACATTTGAAGCAGGCACCACTGCTGTTGTAATTATCTGGTAATAGCCGTTTCATTGCAGAATGGGTACAATACATATACAGAGTAGACAACAATCGGAAATACAAATACGTAGCACAAGACAACAGCAGTACTCCCAAGGTTCTAAACCTAGTCACCTATTAGCCATGCGATTAAGAATTAATGCAAAATTTGCAGATATAACTACCATTAGAGCACAACAAGTACTTGAAACAGACCCTGAAAAAATAAACGATACATTCAAAGAATTCTACTCCGACTTATATAAATCAGAAGCGACTAGGCCTGCCACGATAACACATTTTGCTGGGCGATTAATTGCCCCCGAAAATATCGCGATAAGCGATATTATTGCGACCGGTTAGAGAATTTTTTTTTTTGGAGAAATTTATTTCCCAAAACTTTTATTTTGAAGCCCACCGCTCCGTCTTTTCCGGTGTTTAAGACTTTTATTTTGAAGCCCACCGACCGGACCGGAAGTATTGTTGTGATTATCAGGTACTTTTTGGGTACCAGAAAAGTCACGTGAAACACTGCAGACCACTGAATAGAGACGCGTCTCTAGGATTTCATAATCATTATGTTTGCAGCAGGCACAAGTGCAATAAACAAAGGATACAGTCACTGTGTATTCTGCCTCATTTATTGATTAAACAAAACCGACATCAACACAATTTGCCACCGAGCGGAGAGTTTAGTCTCGCAAAAAGATCGCTGACTTGTTAAGGCTTGTTGTTAGGTTAGGTGCTAATGTTGTGCTAGCGTTTTAGCATGGCTATCGTACATAGCGTGATCAATATAACTCGCTATTGATTGTTTGTATGAGTAACGTTAATGCTAGTAGAATAGACACAACGTGGGGTAATCACCATCCATTTTAAACCGGTTATTACCTAATGCTAACGTTAGCAAATAGACGCGACTGGTAACGTTACAGCTTGTTAGCCTAATGCTCGTTAACGTTAGCATAGACAGCCTAGCTAACGTTAACGCTTGTAGAATAGACACAATGAGAGGTAACGTTAGCGTTAGCAGAATAGACACAACGAGGGTCTCGTTAATGTTGTTATTGATTGATTGATTGAAAACTGTGTTTACTCTGTTTGTATGAGTAACGTTAATGTTAGTAGAATAGACACAATGAGGGGTAACGTTAGCCCCACGGAGCTCCTGTGCTGTGCTCTGTAGTAAAGCCAGCGGCCCGCCTCCCAACACGGACAGTGACTGACAAGGGGCACTGGGTCCGCCTCATTAAAACAAACGCGCAAATAGCAATTAATCGCGCCCGTCAAAATCATTGCATTCATTTTAATTATCGCGGCAATTAATCGATTTATTGCTTATCGCGGCAGGCCTAGGCCTGCCACGATAACACATTTTGCTGGGCGATTAATTGCCCCCGAAAATATCGCGATAAGCGATATTATTGCGACCGGTTAGAGAATTTTTTTGAGAAATTTATTTCCCAAAACTTTTATTTTGAAGCCCACCGCTCCGTCTTTTCCGGTGTTTAAGACTTTTATTTTGAAGCCCACCGACCGGACCGGAAGTATTGTTGTGATTATCCTAGCCGACAACTTGTCTCGTCCGGTTGTGTTTTTTAGTTTTAACGTTAGCTACTAACGTTAGATGCAGCTACTACAGGCAATCAACGATGAGGAGGAAGCGTCAAAGCAGTATATAATAGAATAGCTGTGGTGCGTAGGCACTGCAGCACGACTCGAAAACGACCCGTTATAATAAATTAATTCATGTTTAACTTGTCCCCGTCTCCAGTCCTTTGACTAGCCCCACCCGTTCATTGTAAACAATGATGCATGTAATTGTATTAACGTTATTCTGTGTTATTCTAACGTTACACTACAAATAACGCTACTTGGTTAAAAGGAGCAACACTATTGAGAAATGTAGTTAAGCTATATGTGGCGTTGCTACTGCCCCACGGAGCTCCCGTGCTGTGCTCTGTAGTAACGCCAGCGGCCCCCCACACGGAGAGAGACTGACAAGGGGCACTGGTTCCGCCTCATTAAAACAAACGCGCAAATAGCAATTAATCGCGCCCGTCAAAATCATTGCATTCATTTTAATTATCGCGGCAATTAATCGATTTATTGCTCATCGCGGCAGGCCTAGCGGTAAGGAAAAAATCAATACCGCGGCAGCCCTACCGAACGGTGTACGGTTCAAATGCGTACCGTTCCTCCCCTACTATCTAGGGACATGTATGGATCTCAAGGAATGTATTCCCAGTGTCAGAAATACTGTGGCTGTTACTAGGCTTGAGTAAATTGTGATGAAACAAAGGAGAATATAAATTATGATTTTTGTTTGCATCTTTGACAGTGAATAACACCATGCAAAAAATTACCAGTCATGAAAAACTGAGCTCATTCAGCACCTTCTTGAGATCACAAAGTGTACAAAAAGTCTAAACAAATTAATAAAGGGAAGATGATTAAACAGGACATTTTGTAGACAGTACTGAATTCTGCCATCCGGACACATGCTATTTGAAATATGATTATAGAATATAGAATATCTGGCCTATAAATGACCTTAGTATGGCCAAGTGACATATCTATGGATCAGGCCAAATCTCCCCTTTCCAATGGCAGAGTTCAATCTGGATTTAGTATCACCAGGCGTGATTCACAAACCGTGAATGAAATCTACTGTAAGTAAAGTTACTTTTTTATAATGTACATTTCTCCACCATTTCTCATCAGAATGCAACGCCGTTTTTTGCTAGACGTTCACGGAAAGGTAGAGAAACTAACTGTGTTATGTTTTGTGGGAGATAATTAGGGATGCCCCGATCACGTTTTTTGCCACCGATACCGATCACCGATCGTCTATGAGCCATATCGGCCGATACCGATATCGATCGTTTTTGGTTTTATAAAAAATAAAAATAAATTATATATACTTTTTATTTTATTTTATATAAAATATATATATTATATAATTATACTTGTAGTTGTATTATCTGCGAGACATCGCCACCACGCAACAAGTCAAAATGCTTGCTATCTGCAAACAGCTCCACTGTCTGTGTGTATACTCTGCTTTGGTCAAATCACATTCAACATGCCCTCAGCGTCCCCAGTCAGAGCGATAGTTCAACAGGGTCTGAAGTGTTATGAAGCATGATAGCTAATTAGCCAATGTTCAGCTGCAAAAACGAATAATGTCAATTATGTTATAAGACATTGATATCAGGAGCCATCTGTAGCTACTGCTAGCCGGCTAGATGACGTTAGACAATGCATCATGTATTAAAATAAAGTGAACTATTTAGTTTACTGGATCATTTCGTTGTGATCTAACAGTGATCTAACGTGAGCTAACGTGAGCTAACGTTAGTTACCTATGCTAACGGAGGTCTCATGCTGGTGCATCCCTATCATTCTTAAACTGAAATGCGCATTTGTTGATATCAGGAGCTATCAGTAGCTAGTCAGTTAGACAATGCATCATGTATTAAACTAAAGTGAATAGTTGACTGTGTAGTTGTTTAAACAGTAACGTTAGCTAGTTAGCCAACGCTACCCAGCGCTTGCGAAAACGAATGCCAAACTGTCACGTTGATATCAGGAGCTATCAGTAGCTAGATAACATTAGACAACGCCTCTTGTATTAAACAAAAGTGAATATATGAATGGGCCATTTTGTTTAATCCTTGTCATGTTGAAAGAGGAGCTCTGCGGTGCTCATGCACTCGACCCGTTTTGCCAAAGGGTTTGTTGACAACATGACACGGGTCTGGGAGGGGGAGGAGGAGGGGCAAGACGTGCAGCAGCAGCAGAGCTCTGTGTGAGAGAAGAGCGAGTGAGAACTCCGCTGAGAATTGGATCATGTTTTCCGTCATCGATCGGTTTTCACGATCGGCGAAAATAAAGCATTATCGGAATTCACG
The DNA here is from genome assembly GCF_963971535.1 of Notolepis coatsorum. NCBI lineage: Eukaryota > Metazoa > Chordata > Actinopteri > Aulopiformes > Paralepididae > Notolepis > Notolepis coatsorum. The sequence continues at coordinate 76,388,334 of NC_140174.1, read as the reverse complement.
GATCTCATATGTAGAAAAATAAGAGAAATAAAAAAGTAAATCTGACTGTTATTTCGGTTGATTATTCCTCCCCTTTAAAGGGGAACTATTTTACTATTTCTTTCACTATTTGGGCACTTTTACACAATTCCTGTGAGTCTATGGAACACCTCTGTAATATATTTTTTTTTTATTCATTGTTTTGTATTTCTAATCAAGTCCTCAAAAACAGCATTTTTCTACCTCAAGATCTCGAGCCGTTTTGAGCCTGGGCAGCAGAACTGTGTGCAGCTCATCCTGCACCTCTCCATTATCATGCAGCGGTGTCTTTCTGACATCACAAATCATCACATTTTCAGATGACTCAGTTCAGTGAGGGTGAATATTGTGAGAGGAGAATTGGAAGAATGCGCCAATATGAGAATTTTGAGACATAGATCATATTAATATAAGTTCACATAGCTAGGAAACAATGCTAAACACTCAAAAAGGCCATTTATAAGATAGTTCCCCTTTAATAATTCCAATTGGTATTGTATTTTATATCATTGGAAAGCCTGATTAGTTACCTTTACAACGAGGTACAACTTGTAAGAGGTATGCGTTTGTGGAATGAGCAACACAGCTAATCATGCGGGTAGCGCCGGCCAAAATAAATGTGCCAAAATCCCCTGCAATATTCTTCCGTTTGTATTCACTCACGTTTTGAGTTGCTTGGTGGATTGGATCAGCTTGGGCGTGCTGTACATGCCAGAGTGACCAATGCAACCATGTTGGCTGACTTGCTGCAAAACCAGGCTGGTGACCAGCATGAGGAGGTGCCAAGCTGTTGTGACTGTGTATGGATCTTCCACATGCTACGGAGGTCCCTGACAGTGTAAAGTGAATAAAGTGTAAAAATGGCCAATATGTGTTGTTTCTTCCTTATTACTGTGGGAGAGTGCAATCATCCAATCCACCAAGCAACTCTAAACGAGAGTGAATACCAACAGAAGAATATTGCAGGGGATTTTGGCACCTTTTTTTGGGCTGCTACCCACACGGTTAGCTGTGTTGGTCATTCCACGAATGCATGCTCCAAACAAGTTGTACCTCACTGTAAAGGTGACTATTCAGGCTTTTCTTTTTTTTTTTTTACTTTGGCCATTCCCCTGGCTCTTTTATGTGTTTATCACATTTATACTGGTCAAGGATGACCGACAGAAACAGGCTGAAAGGGTTCAGATGGGGGGTAAGACACTCTGGGAAAGGCACGGCTGCAGTCGGGATTCGAACTCGCTAAGCCCCAGATCCGTGACGAGCACGGTTGTCCACGGCGCTGAAATAGCGCTCGCGGTACGTGGTGAGCTACTGGAGCTCCCCGACTATTCAGGCTTTTCAACAATATAAAATACCAATTGGAATTATTAAAGGGGAGGAATAATTGACGAAAATAACATTTCCGAACTTATTTTGAGGAGTTTATATAGCATATTATTACATGGTGTTTTAACATTCGCCAAAATGCTTGATTGCGATTGGTCAATAGCGCTCCGTTACCCCTAGCAGCTGTCAATTATTTCTCGATAATTGACCGCTGCTATGGGCAACACGGAATAATGACCGCTGTTAGGGGCAACAGAGCGCTATTGACCAATCACAATCAAGCATTTTGATCGCAGTCACGAAAGCTATAACCTCGTTCCCAGCTTTATCTCGCACAGCTGCACTACATCAGGTTCAATCAAGTCCACACCTGCCGACGATGACAGAGGAGGAATTGACCTTCACTGCGTTTAGAACACCTCGGCTGCGCCAGTCGGTCAATTATTTTGCGACAATGACAGAGTATAGCTATACATTATCCCTTACTTATACCCCTAATAAGCAAGTGCTCAGCTCCCCCACTGAGGCTCCCCTCTTTTCCTCCTCCAGAGGCCACTCCACTGGGAGGCTAGTTGTAGGATAACAGAGTCTCTCTTCCCCCTTTCAGAGGCCACTCTAACAGTTAGAGTCAAGCGCTCTTGTGAACGGTCCCCTTTACCTTTCCTTCCCCCATCCAATCCCCACTGAGTGCACAGCTCCAAGTGCATCCTCTCCAAGCTGCCTGCATCAGAGGTGGAACGGTTTTTAAAAAATAATAAAATCACGGTTCGGTCATATCACGGTTTTCGGTTCAGTGGGGAGAAAAAATCCCATTGCTAATTCAAATAGTATTAGATTAACAAATTATAATAATGTTTTGCCTTCAATGCATTAGCTGAAAGCACAAGAAACACATACTTGTCTATTATCAATTATATAGGTGGCTCTCATAAGGGGGCGTGTCTTACAAACTTTTTCCTCATTCTGATGTAATCAAAGAGTTGTGGCCAGTCTGGCTACTTTGCTCTGGGGGTACATCCCTCTGTGTAGCATATAGTGGACATGTTGGATAATTCTTTGACAATTCTGCATGGTGTTTGTTCCAAGTTTGCAAGTTGTACTATTGCTGAAGTGACTATGAGAGGAAATCTTAACATTGTGACTAGGGATGTTCGATATGGGCTTTTTTACCGATACCGATATTGTCCAACTCTTAATTTCCGATACCGATATCAACCGATACCGATATATGCAGGGTTTCCCCCTCCAAAAAACGGAATAATTTCAGGTAATTAACATTACATATCTCTTGTCGTGGAATTAACACAACATTATGCATACTTTTGACAATAAAAAAATGCAGAATGTGTTCTTACTTGCTTGCCTGGGTAAATAAAGGTTAAATAAATAAAAAATAAAAAAAAATATTTTACAGATCATTTCCGATATGACATTTTGATCCACTTTTCTCCTCCTTTTTCTATTTTTCTCCCATCCCAATTTAGCCGTGCCAATTCTCCCCTCCCCTGTCTTGAACGTTGCTCGCATGTGCCCCCCACTGGCCGGTTGTAGGGAGGATAGAAGCCCGTCACATGTCCCCTCCGATACATGTGCAGGCAGCCAGTCGCATCCTTTCACCTGCCAGCGCGGACTCTCTTTTGGCGAGGAGTAACGTGTAGGAGGCTCACACTGCCCCCCACCATTTTCCTGTCTCTGCTGTGCAGGCGCTCCAACCGACCTGTAGGAGTCGCTGTTTACAACGTCCAGATTACCACCCTTCGACTTCCCACTCGCTAACTCTGCCAATTGAGTATGTATGACGGCCGCCGGCCGGATTCAAACCCGGTGTCTCTTGCGTTGGTGACAAGCGCAATGTCCGCTGCGCCACCCAGCCGCCCCCGATATGACATTTTAATGCCAATATCGGTATGCCAATAATATCGGACATCACTAATTGTGACTTGACGTTGCATTGGGCTGCATATATAGCTTGCTATAAATAACAACATTAAGGATTTGATTATGGATTTGCCCTGTTGGAATCTAGGCTATTTTTATTAGACAATGGGCATTTACATTAATCACTGTTACATGAAAATATGTTTGCACCAGATTTAGCAGAAGCTAATTTCCATCTGTAGTCTTAGTGTGCAGACTGCAGAGATTGTTTTGTGTAAATAGGAGAAGGAGTTGCTTTTCTTAGGAGGAGACTTTCTTTATAACCAAATAATTTATATATATATTTTTTTTTGTAACATGGTTTGTTACAATTCATATTCCATGTGGCTATTGCAGTGATACAAAAGGGGCCTTACGCCATTCATTGCAGCCGGGTAGCTTTCTACTGAACGCACAGAGAAGAAATTGGTATCTTCCCAAAGGTCAGTGAATACCACGATCACAACACCAGAGGGAGCTCCACAAATCATGTTAAACCCAGATTCGGCTCAAACAAGGGTCTAAACACGTTTAGCAATTATGCCACATCAATGTGGAACGCCCTACCCAAAGCTGTAAAGGAATGTGAATCACTACCCACTTTCAAAAACACTCAAAAAACACCTACGGGAGACTGCAATTCGAAACTGGCCCCTACAAATGTCCTAACCCAGTTGTACAGTAAATGACCAAGTATGGCTTTGTCAGTATTCCAATGTACAGTGTACAGTGTTCCCCCCCCCCCCCCAATGTACAGCCCCCCCCCCCCTCCTCCAATGTACAGTTTCTACGTCAAATGTATATACACTCTTTTTCTGGACACTTTTTTTATCACAAACAGTACTGTATTTGCAAATATGGTATGTCATAAATGTATAGATGTAGCAGTACTGTCTATCTGTATGTCGTGTGTGTCATATATGTTATGATGAATTGAAAATGGGGGACCCTGATGTAAACAAGACGAAAGTCTTTCTCTGGTCTGCATCCCCTTAACAAGTGTATGTATTGAGCTGTACTGTACCCATTCTGCAATCTGTTAATAAACTTTTCAATCAATCAATCTTTAAATGTTGTGAATATTGAGTTATGATGATTACCTGGAACTCCATTTCTGCAAAACTCCATTCATATATCCAAGTGGCCATATTTCCAATTTCCAAATGTACAGTTAGTGTACTACCTAAAAGATAGGAGAGAAAGTACATTAGATAAATTCCAATTAAATGTTTCCACGCAAAGAATCAGCAGATAAAGTTACGTGTACAGCTGTTGGCATGCTAATCGACCAATGTTACAGTATCGGAACAAATCTTGTCACGAAATAATGTTTTAATTGGCACACGGTGTCAAAACTGAGTTTAGTAACGCCATCATAAGTGAATGAGAAACCTTGAAGTAGACAACCATGTCAAAGAATGTATTGCCAGTGATATTTATGATACAATAAACTACAAACGCTAGCTTGCAAGCTGCCTAGCCCTGGGGTTGCTCCCCTGTTGGGGCTCCGGGCTGTAACGTTATACAGTATGTACCGTCTATCACAGCCGGGAACATTAACATAACTGGCAGACATTTACTTTAGATCTTCTGGGCGACGGTACGTGGTGTAATTAAATTGTACTTACTTTTAAGTATTTTACATTATCTAAACATAATACGCGGGCCACTTAATTGTCTAACACTTAGCCTGAAGTTGTTGAAACGGTCCAACTTCAAACATTTCAATGGAGAGTCTGTCTGTTTACTGGGGGCTGACATCTTGATTAGAACGTAACATTCGTTGTTTTCACTCCAAGTCCCGTTCGATTCATCATGGCAGCGCCCAGTCAAACACTCTCCATTGAAATGTTGAGAAGTTGTACAATTTCAACAACTTCGTTGTTTGACAAATCAGTGGCCCACGTTTTATGTTTAGGTAATATTAAATGCTTCCAAGTGAGTAATATGAAATTACATCACGTACCGTCGCCCCGGAGATCAAAAGTTAATTTCACTGTGTTAATTTGCCAGGCTGTGATATAAGCTAGCAAAGCGTAGCGGTACATAATACAGCGAGCTCTCGGTTAGCTAGCTAGCCAATCCCAGCCAAGTTAGCTAGCAAGCTAACGTTTGTTAGCTCGTTTGCTTCCCAATCCCATACTGACTGGCCTATGTCTGCCGTTTTTTGCATGTTTGTCAGAAAAGTATACGGAATATTTTAGCCATATCACAGCAAATACCTGGACGTTTAAGTGAATGCGCTGCTTTTTCAGACACTTGCTATGTTAAATTAATTTGAGAAAAGAATAAGACTAAATCTTACTTACCTGCTTGTCCTGTTACTAACCGTTGACGACTTGATAATAACCCGCCCCTAGCTTTGCGATTGGCCAGTGCTTTGAATTCACGTTTTCTATTGGCGTTCGGTCCTATCCATCTAGCCAAATACCCGTACAGCGGAAATGTGTACGAAAGTTCATAGCAAGAAACTTCATTATACCAAATATTGTTTTCTTTTATAAATATTTTGTCTTGTCTCATAAAATCCAAATTATTCGCAAACCAATGCATTGAGTATGCTCTGACACAAGTGTTAAATACACAATGCATGCGGTGTGTTTACAATGCAGCCTAATGCATTCTGGCCTGCTGGCCTATAATCTGTAATTCATTTGTTGTTTTTAAATGCATGATCATGGAGCCATTGCTCGGGAATGAGCGGTGTATCCAGAAGTGTATACAACTTTGAGATAAAAGCACCACAATTTAGGTCAGTGCTGGCAATTGCAGTAGAGATATTTCAATAGTGCCAAACACATTTTGACTGTGAAGTGACCAGATGGTCGATAGGTAGAAAGATGGCCTCAAGTAGCCTATACCAAGACAACCTTCCAGCATCTCCATATAGTCGCAAATTGGGAACCAAATATAATCTAAAAAAATAAATAAACAACAACAAAACACATTTAAGACCCCAAAAAAATAATATGAGGACCCATGACCGGAAATATAAGAAATGCCCTCCTCACTATACTGCCATGGAAGTGTGTGGAAGATAAAGATGTAAATGGGGATGAAACACCAAGAGGGCCTGGGGCAAGAGCCAGACTGACTGATTGTGATTGGAGGAGCAAATTCATTGGATTATAGGTTGTGAATGTGGAACCGCAGTAAGATAACTTCTCCTAAGAAGAGAGATGTAGGCCTACAGTATGTGGAGCAAATCAGAGGGGTTGTCCCTTATAATACTGTATATCTGTATATATGTTCACAAAGCATCTTAAAAGGAGAGGTGCTGATCTATAGAATTGTAAAATTGGGAGAGTTGGTGCTAGCAGATTAAGCTTAACGATAAAAGACATCAGCAGTATATGGCTACCAGTAGGCCCGGGACGTACAGATCAAAGTTCACCCGCTGGGGCATGTGTTTCTTTGTTACTTCGCTACTTGGATACTTTTTGAATGTAGACTCTGATTTGGCTTTTTTTTTTTTTCATCACCTCTGATAAATTTTTCAGGATGCTTGTCCCTCCCTACCGTAAGTCATTCAAGCGATTCACCAAATATCATGCAGTCAGACATTTCTTCAAGAAGTAGGCCAGGTACTGAGCACAAGAGTAGCCTTGAGGAATAATGGAGAAAGTAGAACACAGTGGAATGACAGCTCCCGTTCTAGAGATGTTTCAACCACAAGGTCACATTTTGTAATTTCTGGTCGTAAATGGCTAACACCCACTTGCTTGTCTCATCCCTCTATGTACCCAGGTTAGTGGGACAAGGACAGGAAATAAACAGCCATTGAAATATATCTTATCAGTGTCACAGTTCTTACTGTAAATCCTTAACTTATCAATGGAAGGCTTCCAAAATGTTCCATAATTCAGTATTTCAAATAGGGCTGGGCGATATGGCCAAAATAAATACAAAATTGACGGTATAACGGTATTTGGCGGTATTTAATTTTCCAGTACAAATTACAATGTGATGTGACATCTTTTTATGTATTTATATTGTCATGGTGCTATTTCATTCAAACTTGTCTATTTTGTACAACTTAAAAATATGCAGGATGTATATATTTTACAATATCTATATATCGTGGACAACGGAATAGTAAAAATCCATGCATGGATCCATGATAGTATACCTTCATATTCGGTATATACACCTCCCAACCCCAAAACAGAAATGATTTCATAAAAAAAAAAAAAACACAATAATAATAATACCTTTTACAAATGTTTAAAACTTTTTTTTAAAGCAAAAGTCTTAAAGGCCCAATCCTCAGCAGATTGTAGTACAGTATGGTGACCTCTCTTGAAATGCTGCCAGCTCACTGCTGACTTTGTGTAAATTCATAGTAATCAGTTGGATTGAGGATTTTTTTTTTTTTTTTTTTACTCTGAAACATATTATTGAGCCTCATGTTTGTAAAACAGGCCTGCATTTCTTGTTTGGAAAGAGTACGGAAAGTTCCAGTAAAATAATTGTCCATCTACTGTGCAAGTCAAGTCAACAAAACTGCCATGGTCAAATAAGTAATTTCTTCTTGTCAAATTCATTATGTCATGTAGTTAATAACTTGAATAGTATTCCCTATTGTAGACCTACATTAATTAAACACTATTAATCCTCTTGTAAGACTAGGTGTTTTTCATATAAAAACAAATATTGGGGATAAAGAAGAAACTGGAGACAAGTATTTAAGAAACACATTCTTTAGTCAAACAACTCCACACATCAGCACGTTTCTTCTGATCCTTGGTGAATACAGGTCTAGTATTACGTAAACCATCTCTAAATGATTCCCCCCCTTTCTCAACAATCTCTAAAGGATCCCCCCTTTTTCAAACATCTCTAAAGGCCCCCCCCCCCCTTCTCAGTCTCTCACCAGACAAATTATTCTGATATACTGAGCATTGCTATGAAGGGGGCAGCAGTGTCCTCCGGGTCAGAGAAGTGCTCTGTTGTGACCGGAAGGTCATTGTTTCAAATCATCACCGCCAGAGAACACTGAGTGAGAGAAACACTCCACCACTGATGTGCCCTTGGGCAAGGCACTTCACCCCTAAATGCTCCAGTGGGTCTTTTAGAACTCCAGGCTTCAGACCCGTTTGGTTCCTGAGTGGGGAAAACTTCAATGAAAATGCCTACCAAAAACTACAGTGGCTCTTTCCAAAATGCAGATGTTGAGAAACGACACTAGATGGAGCTGTGACCTTACACACCACGGAACATCCATGGCGTCGATCAGACTCCTTCCACTGGCTCCAGGCAGCTTGCTGTGATAATGAGGTCCACAGATGACAGCGACACCATGGGGACGCCTTCTCTCCAACGCCTGTCATGCATATTTTGAAATGCAACAGACATGGACAGTTTCCTGCTACAGTACACAGGGCGTGATGTAGCCTACCTATTCCTTGTGTTATAAAGGGCTAGTACAGGGTTCTATGGAAGCCTTTCTGATTCATGGACTAGTGGACTTGATCTAAAAAGCATATGCTCCAGTGTTGTAAATAGTTGTTGTTTACCTCAAAAGAAAATACCAACTTAGCACAGGATTTATTTATTTATTTATTCATCAATGTTACTAAAGTGGAAAGTACTTAGGCTGCTGTATTGGCATTATCATGTTGCTTCTTTGAAGAAGTTCAAAGTCAACTTTATTGTCATTTCCCATAATGTGCAAGACATGAGAAATGAAATTACGTTCCCCCCTTCCCACGGTGTATATAAAAAGATCAACAAAAAGATAGACAATATAAACAACATATAGTAACATATAGGGCACTATAAACATAAAGTAACATATAGGACACAATGTACACACACAATATACAGGACTATATCTATATACAATATAAACAGTAGCTAAAAATGAATGAGTGAGATAAATATAGAGGTAAAAGAGAACTTAGTGCAAATCTTCTAGCAGCAGTACATAGTAAATATAAATAATGGCAGTAAAATAAAATAATGGCAGTAAAGTGGCAGTGAGTTAGTAAAGTAAAGTGTGTGTGTGTGTGTGTGTGTGTGTGTGTGTGTGTGTGTGTGTGTGTGTGTGTGTGTGTGTGTGTGTGTGTGTGTGTGTGTGTGTGTGTGTGTGTGTGTGTGTGTGTGTGTGGAGAGGTGGAGAGGCCACGGAGAGGTGCTGGTCATAGAAGTAGGCTGTACCTTTGATCTGTACATGGACCAGGCCTTCCGGGACAAGTATATCAAATACCAACCACTGCTCAGTGTGATGGCTGACCTTGGGTATAGGTGTAGATATAGTGTACATGTGTTCGGAAGTCTTGGCCATGTACACAAATGCACCATGACTGGTCTGAGAATTGCTGCAATGTCTAAAAGAAAAGCCAAACAAATTGCCAAATATTGCTCTGTCTCAGCTATTATTGGCAGCTTAGCCACGTGGAGAAGGAGGTGCTATGTGTACCCTTAAGTGTTCAGTGCTGCTTGGCCCAGATACATTTGATTCCCTGTTTATGTAATATAATTTGTGGAACCAAATAAAGTATTAAAATGTGTGTGTGTGTGTGTGTGTGTGTGTGTGTGTGTGTGTGTGTGTGTGTGTGTGTGTGTGTGTGTGTGTGTGTGTGTGTTAGTGGGGGGGTTCTTAGTCCAGAGTCTGTGGGGGCAGAGTAAAGAAGTGAGGGGAGAGCTGGGTGTGTGTGTGTCAGTGGGCGGGGGGGTTCTTAGTCCAGAGTCTGTGGGGGCAGAGTAAGGCCTTGGTTACACTGGGGAAAAACAGCACGTTGTGTTTTCGAATGATTACGTTTGCATGTCCAAGTTAAAAAGAAACGCCGGAAACGCAGGAAAACGCGTTTCTCTAGCAGCAACACTGAAAAGGTGTTTTCGACTTCCGGTTTTGAGATGGGTGGATAGGAGACCACTGAAAGAGCTCCCGGTCAAATAACTCGAGAAAGGGAAGTAAAACCGTCTAAAACAGAATAAAAGGTGAAAATTCAAAGATATAAGAGAAAAGGAAGGATGTGCACGAGAAAAAGTGAGAGAAATAAGACCCCAGAAGACGTACAAACACCGGAGGAAAAATCTAACCTCGAGGAAATGACAGAAGAAATGGCTCAGCCGAGCGTGACGCAGGGAGACAGGGAAGGAGACCCCGTGGAGCCCGCCTGGTTAACAAGAATACAAGCGACCATGCTGGCTGGGCAGGAACTACAAGCCAAGGCTAACCGAGAGCTACAAGCTAACGTGCAGGCTAATGCAAAGGCTATTCAAGCTATACAAGATAGCATACAAGTTAGCACACAAGCTAACACGAGGAACGTGCAAGCTAGCGCGTTGGCTAGCCAACAAGAGTTACAAACTAGTATACAAGCTAGCGTGATGGCTAACCAGGCGAGCACGCAGAATATCCAAGACAGCATTGATGGACTGAGGGAAGAGTTGAAGAGGGGACAGGACGAACTCAGAGGGGAAATGGATAAAGGACTCGAGGCAATGAACGGAAAAATACAAGAGCAAGAGAAAGACATAAAGATGTTGGAAGAAAGGACGGCCGATACGGAAGAATGGAATACAGAAATGCATGATATTCTGAAAGAGACGCTCGAACAACAGAACATGCTGAGAGGAAAGCTAATGGACTTGGAGGGGAGGTCGAGGAGAAACAACATACGAATATGGGGTCTGAAAGAGGGGATGGAAGGAGATTCAATGGTCAAATATGTGGACAGCTTAATTCGAAGAGAATTAAAAATGACAGCCCTCGACAAGACAGGGATTCAGAGAGCGCACAGGACTCTGGCGCTGAAGCCGCGGGAGGACAAACCACCGAGAGCAGTTATAGTAAACTTCTTGGAATTCGAGGTGAAAGAGAACATTCTTAGAACAGCCTGGCAGAAGAAGATGGAGGTGGGGGGACAGAGAGTGACTTTTGACCATGATTATGCAACGGAGGTGGCGGTAAAGCGTCAGGCTATGTTCAGATTAAAAAATCTCTGAAGGAAGGCGGAATCAGATTTCAATCACCAATGACCACGCTGAAGGTTCATTGGAAGGAAGGCGCAAAGGTGTACGGAGACGTGCGGGAGGCGGCGAGGGACATGAACCAGAGAGGATGGAAGGTGCCGGGAGGAGGAGACGAGAGACTGTTATGTTGGAAGAATCAGACAACACGTAGTTTCAGCATGTCGGTGTTTTCTGAACTCAAGACACATGCATTGTAACGTACACCAGAACATCAACGTCAACGTCACGTTCGGCCATATGCCGTAACGTGAAACTCAACAGAATAACACGACACTGTCGCAATAGTTAGAACACTAGTTAAAGTGCTGGCACTCGCTAGAGTACCAGACGTAACATTTCCCCCCCCTTCACTCAACCTAGGAGTGATACTCAGTCTCAAAGTCATTCAGGTGTGCAGGCCTGTTGCGCGCTCGGAGTGGGCGGGGCCCGGGCACTGCAACAGCCAACGGCGGAGGTCCCGCAGCCTCAGGCTGAGCCACGGGTGCTGGGGCTGCAACATCATCAAATTGTCTGTCCTGCAGAGCTATAGCCGCGGGTGCTGGGGCTGCAACGTCATTGAATCGTCTGTCCTGCAGAGCTACAGCCGCGGGCACACCCTGTCCCGGGGCAGCAGGAGCCTGCACCCTGCGCAGTCGGCCAGCATGCCAACGCGTCCCATCAGCCAGCCTGAATGAGGCCGGGCCAAGCTGCTGTCTGACCTGGACCGGGTCAGACCAGAATGACCGGAGCTTGTTGTCCCGGTGGGGTCGCCGAATCCTGACCCAGTCTGAGACGGCGATGGTAGGTGGTCTCGCATGTCGGGTCCTGTCGAAACGGTCCTTCATCCGGCGCTGGCGTGCGTTGACTGTGGCTTGAAGCGGGTGGGCTGGAGCCTGAGCCGGAGTAGGGCGCAGCCTGTCCAGGGGCAGCTGAAACTCGCGCCCTAGCATGAGGGAGGCTGGGGAGACGCCTGTGGTGGCGTGTTGAGTGGCCCTGTAGTGCAGGAGCGTCTGTTGGAGACCGTTGATGAATGTGCACCCTTGTGCCAGGTGGGCCCTGATGCCATTCTTCAGGGATTGGTTCAGCCGTTCCACCCCCCCCGTTCGCAGCTGGGTTGTAGAACGACGTGCGGATATGACGTATCCCCTTACCCCCCAGGTAGGAGGCCAGTTCGTGGGAGATCATTTGGGGCCCATTGTCTGTCGTGATCCTCTTGGGCAGGCCCCAGCGTGTGAACAGGGACTCGAGAATCTCAATCAGCACCCCGGCTGTGACCGAGCCCACGGGCGCCACCTCAGGCCACTTGGAGTGGAGGTCGTAGATCACAACGAGGAAACGCTGGTGATGCGGTACCCCGTGCAGTTCACCACAGACGTCGAGCTGCAGGTGCTCCCAGGGTTGGGACGGCCAGTCCAATGGCTGCATGGGTGGGGGCGGGGCTGGGGCCCTGGTCTTCCCGCTCAGAAGACAGGCAGTACAGTCCTTGACCAGGGTCTCGATTTCCCTGTCGATGCCTGGCCACCACACCAAGTCACGCCACCGCTGTTTGAGCCTGACTATGCCCAAGTGGCCCTCGTGCGCCATAGCAAGGACACGCGCCCGAAGGACACTCGGGACCACAGTACAGAGCCCACGAGCGACGCAGGAGTCGTTCCAGCATGACAACTCGTCCCGGAGTCTGCTATAGGGAAGCAGCTCGTCAGGTGTCCTCGCCGGCCAACCCTGCCTGATGTAGGTTGAGAGCGCAGAGAGGACAGGGTCAGCAGACGAGGCGTCCTGGAGCTCCTGCAGCGACACTGTCTCTTGGAGGGGAGTGTGGAGGAGCTGGACCAGGTCATGCTCAGCCTGATCCCGATCGGGAGTCGAGGGCGGGGCCGTGGGGGAACTGGGGATGGCGCGTGACAGTAGGTCAGCTACTACGTTGTCCCGGCCCGGCGTGAACTGCAAACCGAAGTTGTACTGCTGCAGGCGGTCAGCCCAGCGGTGGAGGCGGAGCGGTTTGTGGCCAGTGCCTGACGTGGCGAGGAGGGTAGTGAGAGCCTGGTGGTCCGTCCTAAGCGTGAATGAGCGGCCGTAGAGGTACATATGCCAGCGCTCACATGCCCAGATGCAGGCCAGGGCCTCTCGCTCCCCCACTGAGTACCTCTGTTCTGTGGGGCTAAGGGCCCGTGAAGCGAAAGCGACCGGCCTCTCCACACCCCCGTGCAGCTGTGACAGTACCGCGCCCACGGCTGCGGCGGAGGCGTCACACGTGACGAGGGTGGTGCTGTCTAGGTCGAAAAACGCCAGGACTGGTGATGAGGTGAGCTGGGACTTGAGGAGGAGCACAGCCTTCGAGCAGGCAGGCGTCCAGAGCCAGGGCTCGTCCTGCTTCAACAGCTTCCGCAGCGGTGCAGTTGTGTCGGAGTAGTGTGGCAGGAAGCGGAGGTAGTACGCCGTCATGCCCAGGAAAGAGGCCACCTGGGCCGCTGAGGTGGGCTCTGGGACACTGTGTATGGCCTCTGTGTTTGACTGGAGCGGGTACATGCCGTCAGCCGAGAGGCGGAACCCAACAAAGTCAATGGTCGTGGTGGCAAAGACACACTTCTCGCCGTTGAGTGTGAGGTGGTGCTTCGCCATCGCACTTAAGACACTGTGGAGGCTCGCGTCGTGACTCTCGGCGTTGGCCCCGTGCACCACGATGTCATCGAGGTAGATGGCCACCCCGGGGATCCCGGCGAAGACGGAGGCCATGATCTTTTGGAAGCAGCTGGGGGCGGAGCTTAAGCCAAAAGCCATGCGTTTGTAACGGAAGACCCCCCTGTGGGTGATGAACGCGGTGAGGTTGCGGCTCTCTGGGTGTAGTGGCACCTGGAGGTACCCCTGACGAAGGTCCAGCTTAGAGAACACCTTGGACCCATGGAACTGGGCGGTGAGCTCCTCTGTGGTTGGCAGGGGGTATTTATCAGGGACGATGGCCTTGTTTACCGCTCTCATGTCCACGCAGAGTCGCAGGTCCCCTGTCTTCTTCTTTGCTACCACCAAGTTGGAGATCCAGGGTGACGCGTTCACCTGTTCGATGATGTCGTCGTCCAGCATCTTCTGTAACTCGGTGGCGATGCCCTCACGGAGAGCCAGGGGGGAACGGCGAAGGGGCTGGATGACCGGAGTCACTTTTTGGTCTAGCAGGGGCTGGTGAGCGAAACCCTGGAGGCAGCCCACGCCGTTGAACAGTGCCGGCCACTGTTGCTGCCAGGAGACAGCGGTGACGGTGTGGATCTCTGAGCCTGTGGTGTCCAGCAGAGAGAAACCGAGGCCACTGAAGAGGTCGAGGCCGAGGAGGTTGATCCCTCGGCGTGCAATGTTGAAATTGAAGGCAGGCAGTGTCCTTTCTCCGTACCTCACCGGCAGCTGGAGGGAGCCAACGATGTCAATCTTGGAGTTGGCGTAGCCTCGCAGGGTGGTGGTGGGCGGGCCCAGTGGTTTGTGGGAGAAGAATTGAGAGTATGTCGCCCAATTCAATAGAGACACTGTGGCTCCAGTGTCGAGGAGGAGGGGCAGTGTGATGTCACCAACCACCAATGAGCATGTTTTGAATGGCACTCGTCCTGAGCTGACATTATGGATGATAGTGGTCGGTGGCTTGGAAGCGCTAGCTGGGGCTGACCTGCAGACCTTTTGGAAGTGGTTTAGCCTCCCGCAGTTGGAGCAGGCTTTGCCACGGGCAGGGCAGGTCTGGGCTCTGGAGTTGTGTGAAAGGGAGCCACAATTCCCGCACGGCTGGCGTGAGCGGTCACGTGACTGGGAGGCTAGCAGTATATTGTCCCCGCCGTCGTCTGCACTCACATTGAGGAGGGACACCCTTGAGCTGAGCGTGCTCGCAGCCTCTACTGGCATGTGTGTGTTGGGGCGGGGGGAGGTAGACAAACTAGCTGCACAGTTCATAGCAGATTCCACCTGCACTGCTAGTCTAATAGCTACTGCTAATGTCAGCTCGTCATTTTCCAACAGTAGTCTTTCCCTGATTTTATCACTGTCAGTGTTCAATATGAGTTGGTCTCTCACCATTTCATCCTGTAATGCCCCGAATTTGCATGAGCTAGCCAAGCCCCGTAGGTCCGCGACGTACTGCGTTATTGACTCGCCAGTACGTTGATGTCTCCGTCGGAACACAACTCGACGGAGGAGTGCAGTCTGTGGAGTGGCGAAATGTCCCTTTAGGAGCGCCACCACCGACGTATATGTGTCACTGTCTAATGTGCCGAGCGTTTCACACACACGCTGTCCCTCCACGCCTAAACAGTGCTGTAGTAATGCACGTTTTCTCACCGTGGACAAGTCCAAACCGGTAGCCAGGATATACGTCTCGAACGAGGAAATCCAACGTGCCCACGGGACGGGCGGCTCACCGGGCAGCGGTAGGAAGGGTGGAGGGGGTGGGATAGATAATTCAGCCATCTCTCGTCGCCAATGTTATGTTGGAAGAATCAGACAACACGTAGTTTCAGCATGTCGGTGTTTTCTGAACTCAAGACACATGCATTGTAACGTACACCAGAACATCAACGTCAACGTCACGTTCGGCCATATGCCGTAACGTGAAACTCAACAGAATAACACGACACTGTCGCAATAGTTAGAACACTAGTTAAAGTGCTGGCACTCGCTAGAGTACCAGACGTAACAGAGACCTACGCTGCTGCAGAGGTTGGAGAAGGCGAGGAGATGGACCAGGGTCGGCGGGGGACGAGGAGGAGACGAGGAGAACGGGAAGGTGAAGGGGATCTGAATTGATTCAAAGCAGATCAACTGAGAAGAAGGACGCAAGGACACGGAGAAAGGGGGCGGAGACGAGACGGTGATCAAAGGGAGGATGAGTACAATGCACACACACAAAATAGATAGTGAGAAGATAGTAATGTACATGAGATAATTATAGGTAGACCAAAATTTAGAAAGGAAGGCATAGAGATTCGAAGCACATTGCATTGGACTGATATACGTATGACGCACATAATGCAAGAGAGTGAAAACATGAAAGAGACTTGTTAGGCAGGAAGAGTATGACGAAATACATGGGGGATAATTAAACCGAAAGTGATAAAAAAAAGGGACATGTGCATTAAAGAGATATATGGAGACGGACATTAAAGGGACTCAGGAAAACACATGTCGCATAACACAGTTAGACGGGAACATGAAAGTGACTAAAGCGGAGCTTTTTGACTGGGAGCTCGGTCAGACCACACACAGAGCTGGACATATATAGTGCGCTCAATGTAGCCACTAGGGTGGGCCCTCTCACTAGGAGAGCCACTACTCCCCACCCACCAGCGGGGAAAAGAGGGGAACAAATAGGACCCTCAAATGCCATGGAAGTTCAAAGAGTGAATTTTGATGTTGATGTTGATGTTTATTATGTAAATATGTATGTAAGTCAGAAGGAGATAGCAGAGGCTACAACCACAAATATTATTTTATGTGACATGGGTAGAACGGGAGAACAATTGGAAAAGAAATATGACACAAGTTAAGGTGGGTGACAATATTGTCACAAGGAAAGATGAAATTACCTACCTGGGTTCCATCCTAGAGGCTAATCTCTCCTGTGACAAAATGGCATCCAATGTAATAAAAAAAGTCAACCAACAAACTCGATTCTTGTACCGGATCTCCTCTCTGGTAAACAAGAATACACTGAAGACTCTGGCAGGAGCACTCATTCAGGGGTACTACGACTATGCTTGCACCTCATGGTACCAAAGCACCTCAAAACAAACTGGTCAGACTACTGCTTGACCTTACTCCTAGAACCCACCTCACCCCTGCCCACTTTGACAACCTAGGATGGCTTAGAGTAGACGACAGAGTACAGCAACTTGCAATGGGCCTGGTCTACAAGATACACGACCAAGGTACCCATGTACATGTCAAAATACTTCCCAAAGGTCAGTGAATACCACGATCACAACACCAGAGGGAGCTCCACAAATCATGTTAAACCCAGATTCGGCTCAAATAAGGGACTAAACACGTTTCGCAATTATGCCACATCAATGTTGTAAAGGAATGTGGATCACTACCCACTTTCAAAACCTCTCTCAAGGGACACCTACGGGAGACTGCAATTCAACACTGGCCCC
This sequence comes from Notolepis coatsorum, assembly GCF_963971535.1. Lineage (NCBI taxonomy): Eukaryota > Metazoa > Chordata > Actinopteri > Aulopiformes > Paralepididae > Notolepis > Notolepis coatsorum. The sequence continues at coordinate 76,370,992 of NC_140174.1, read as the reverse complement.
TGTAAATATCCTAACCCAACCCCCTCCAATGTACAGTCATTTACCTAGTATGGTTTTGTCAATAGTCCAATGTACAATTTTGTTTGTTTGTACAGTGTCTCCCCCCCCCCCCTCAATGTACAGTTTTGCTTGTTTATACAGTGTGCCCCCCCCCCCCAACCACCTCCAATGTAGATTACCCAGTATGGTTGTCAATATCCCAGTGTACAGTTTCTACGTCAAATGTATATACTCCCTTTTCCTGACTCCTTCTGTATCACAAACAGTACTGTATTTGCAAATCTGGTATGTCATAAATGTATAGATGTAGCAGTACTGACTATCTGTATGTCATGTATGTCATATATGTCCTGATGAATTGAAAATGGGGGACCCTGATGTAAACAAGACGAAAGTCTTTCTCTGGTCTGCATCCCCTTAACAATTGTGTGTATTGAGCTGTACTGTATTGTACCCATTCTGCAATCTGTTAATAAAGTTTTCAATCAATCAATCAATCAAGGGTGTAAAGATGATGTCGTTAAATGTGAATGGTATGAATAACCCGATAAAGAGGAGTAAGGTGATGACGAAACTTAAAAAAGAAGAGGCGCAGGTCATTTTCTTGCAAGAAACGCATCTTATATCACAAGAACATGAAAAGCTGAAGAGATTCGGGTATGAAAACCTGTTCTATAGTTCTTTTAAACAGAACCTTAGAAGAGGAGTAGCTATACTAATTAAGAACACAGTGAAATTTGAGATGATCAAGGAAATAAGGGACAAGGAGGGAAGGTATGTGTTGGTCAAGGGGAAAATGGAAGGTCAAATGGTAACACTAATAAATGTATATGCTCCACCGGACAGTGAGAAATATCTATTTGAAACGATCTTTGATATTATAGCGTTGGAAGGGGAGGGGGTCCTGATCTGTACAGGTGATTTCAATGTGGTACTGAATTATGACATAGACACGACTAGCACAAAGAAATGGAGGACAAACATTAGCAAATATATGAATATACATATGGCAGAATTAGGAATCATAGACATATGGAGAGCAATGAACACGCTAGATAGAGAATATACGCACTATTCACACCCGCACACAACATATTCAAGGATAGACTATTTTCTCATGACAACAGGGGACAGATATCGGGTGGAAGAATGCAGGATAGGAGTGACTGATATTTCAGATCATAGCGCAATATATCTGACAGTAAATCTTAAAAGTAGACGGAGGAATACAGTTTGGAGACTGAATGTAGGACTATTGAACAACAAAGGTTTGGTTAACCAGGTGAAGGAAGACATAATTAGATATAGAGAAGAGAACGATAATGGGGAGGTAGATCCAAACATTTTATGGGATGCACTAAAGGTAGTAATACGGGGAAAATTGATAGCAAAGACGGCATTACTCAAGAAGGCTAGAATAGGGACATACCAGAACTTGATAAAGAAGCTGAAATAATTAGAGAAAGAACACCAAAGCTCAAAGAACCAGAAGACACTTAGAGAGGTTAAGGAAGTTAGAGGACAGATAAACAGGGAGCTGCTGTCAGAAATAGAGAAGAAAGCTAGATACATGAAACAGACATACTATGAAGGGGGACCGAGGGCGACCAGACTGTTAGCTAGACGAATTAGGACGCAACAAAAAATAAACACAATACATACAATACGGGACACAAACACAAACAAAATACTGAGAGAACCAGCGGAAATAGAGAAGGCATTTGAAGAATATTATAGGAAACTATACACACAACCGATAGCGGCAGGGGAGGAGGAGATAGAAACATTTTTAGAAAAATTGGATTTACCATCAATAGGGAAGGAACAGAATGGAATATTAAATGCAGAAATCACAGAACAAGAAGTGGGGAATGCGATCAGTAGGGCAAAGAGTAGTAAGTCACCGGGTAGCGACGGATTCCCCTCGGAATTCTACAAGACATTTAGGCAGGAACTGAGCCCCATGTTAGAAGCAGCATTCAGACACACAATGGAAAAAGGCACAATGCCACCTTCATGGAAAGAGGCCATAATTACTACAATTCCAAAAGAAGGGAAAGATAGAGAACTGTGTAGTAGTTTCAGACCTGTGTCCATACTTAATGTAGATTACAAGATGTATACATCAATAATATCCAAAAGATTTGAGACATTTATGACAGATATAATAGACGAAGACCAGACTGGATTCATTAAAGGAAGGCAGACACAGGATAACATAAGGAAGACAGTGCAGATAGTAGAGGAGATACAAAAGGAAGGAGGAAGTGCAGTATTAGTTAGCCTAGATGCAGAAAAAGCCTTCGATAGTGTAAGCTGGTTATTTCTATATAAAGTATTAGAGAGATTTGGATTAGACAAAAACGCTATGAAAACAATTAGGGCATTATATCAAGAACCGACGGCTAGGATTAAGGTGAATGGTAGTCTGACGGACAGGATTAAACTAGAGAGAGCTACCAGACAGGGTTGTTGTCTTTCGCCGACGCTCTTCGATGTATTCATCGAACCACTGGCCCAACTAATTAGACAGACCAAAGACATCAAAGGGGTGGAGATAAGGGGGACGGAACATAAATTGGGATTATTCGCAGATGACGTGATAGTATATATGAGACAACCAGACACAAGCTTCCCGACACTGATGGATCTGCTGACAGAATATGGATATTACTCAGGGTATAGACTTAATGTGACGAAGACACAGACATTAGCACTGAACTACACACCAACGATAGAGATCAAAGAAAAATACAAAATCAAATGGGACATGGACAGGATCAAGTACCTAGGGGTGAACATCACAAGAGGGGGGGAGGGGCTATACGATGCAAACTATACACAGATAAATCAGAAAATCAAGAGAGATCTAGAAAGATGGACGGTGATGCCCCTAGATTTCAGTTCAAGGATCGAAATCATTAAGATGAACATATTACCAAGGTTACTATACCTATTTCAATCCCTACCTATATTAATACCACAAAAACAATTTAGGGAATGGGATAGACAGATATCAAGATTCATTTGGGGGGGGGGGGGGGAAAGGCCAAGGATCAGATATGTGACTCTACAATTACCAAAGGAGAAAGGAGGGATGGCAGTACCCAGTTTAGAAAGCTATTACTATGCAGCACAGCTTAGAACAGTAGCATGCTGGTGTAATGTGAACTATGAGGCCAAATGGAAAGATATAGAAACCAAAAGAGAGGGATTCAAAGTGCAGGCACTGATAGGAGATAGGGAGCTGTTCAGAAGACAGGAACAACTACTAGATCCAATTACCAGATTCACTATAAACATATGGAACACAATAGTAAAGAAATACAAGCTAGAAAAAGAATCTAAGATACTGAGATGGATAGCACACGACAACAAATTCAGACCAGGGATAGAAGATCATGGGTTCAAGAGGTGGGAACGGGGGGGTATAACAGCAATGTGCACGATGACGGAAGGAGGGGAGATGCAGACTCTACAAAAATTGAAAGAAAGATACGGACTAGAGAATAGGGACCACTTTAGATATTTACAGATTAGGGACTACTATAACAAGGAAATAAAGCAAGATAGAGACAAAGAACAGAATGGGGTAATTAAGATAATGGTAAAGTCATACGAAGGACGGAAGGGGAGGGTGATATCAGCACTATATCAGGCAATAATGGACAGTAAGGGAAATACAACATTGTATGTGAAGGAAAAGTGGGAAAGAGAGTTGGAAATAGAGATAACAGAGGAGGAATGGTATGACACATGTAAGACACAACAAACAAACAAACAAACAAACCACAGGATCAAGGATATGGAGGGAGTTTGGGTGGAAAAATATAATTAGATACTTTATAACACCAGAAATACAGGGCAATTACACACCAGCAAAGAAAACATGTTGGAGGGAGTGTGGACAGGAAGGGGCGAACCATACACACATATTCTGGGGATGTCAGAAGATAAGGCACTACTGGGAAGAGATAGGAGGGATAATAAATGAAATAATAAGATACGAAATACCCCAGGGAGGCCAAGTGTTGTATTTGGGGAATCTGTCACAGGAAGGAATCCAAGGGGAAGACAAGTATTTGATAAAGATATTGATAGTGGCAGCCAAGAAAGCTTTAACTAAACTGTGGTACAAGGTAGAAGTGCCGACAAAGGATCAATGGATAGAGTTGGTAGAGGGGATACAGGAAATGGAGAGAATCACACATCTGCTGAGGCTGCAAGAAGAAAAGTTTGAATGGAAATGGGGAAAATGGGAAGAATACAGGAGGGGAAGTAACGACATCACAGAGGTTTGAAAAGGATACAAGGAAATGAATAAAAATGTAAATAAATAATGCAAATGTAGAAGGGACCGAAGGACCCATGTCACACTTTTTCTTTACTTTTTTTTTGTATATTTGTTTTAATTTATGTACTGTGTATTGTCTATGAATGTTGTCTATGTATGTTGTTGAAAAAATGAAAAAAAAAATTTAAGTTTAAAAAAAAATAAATAAAAATCGTTTCGGAAACTCGCCGGCAACAGTGCCATGTAATCAGATACGGAGCCGTTCTTGCTCAACGCCAATGCGCAGTAGATACCGACGTCCGCGTGCCCTCACCAACGTCCGGTGACGACGTTGTAGAGAACCGGAAGAGAGAGCCATATTTTTTCAGCACTGGATAAGTCAACATGAACGACCAAGTAGCTTCGGTGTTCGCTATGTTTCTTGTTGTAAAATCGCTAATCGAGTTGTTGATATCACAGAACACTGATATAACAACACACGCTATAGCAAGAGGCGCTAGAACAAGACGCAGACGCCAGTTGGGAATGTTGCACGCACAAGAGAATCCCCATCGCCGGCTTCAGCTATATCGACCCTACATGGAGCGCCGGTTCTGGATGAGGCCAGGGAGAACGGGACAATGGTGGACGAATTTTGTAGACGGAATTACGCTTCCTGAGGAGTGGCGTGAGAACTTTAGAATGTCGAGATTGTCCGTGATCAACCTCAGCGAGAGACTCCGTCCACATTTGGAAGGAATCACAACCGCGATGCGGGCTCCCGTGGATGTACTCACAAAGGTAGCTTGCACATTGTATTACCTGAGCGACGGTGGCAGACAAAGGAAAGTCGCAAATGCATTTGGAATATCTCGACCATCTGTTTCTATCATAGTCCGACAAGTCTGTAAGGCCATCACCACCTACCTGGGCCCAGAATACATCAGAATACCGAGAACAGAGGCTGAGGTGAAGCAGCATGTCGCCAGGTTCTATGAAGCACACAGAATGCCTCAATGTCTAGGTGCGATAGCCGAATTCTGTTAACAGGTTATGGGCCCAGATAACGCCGGGGCGAAATAATAAGGGTACTGTAGCAAGCTTAGCTGAAGTATAGGCTAGGTTAGCGACGGGAGCACCGCGTGGCTAGACGCTAGGCCAACAAGAGCAAAAGCTAAGCATACCACTAACGAAGAGGATGGAAAACAAGAGAAGGGGCAAATGGCCGACATTCAATGGAAAAGCACAGGACTTTAATAATAATAATGCAGGACCTGTTCAGAGGTCTTTAATTGGCATGCAACTATCCTCAATGTTTAGCGGTTAGCACACACGGTTACACACACACACCGAAACACACACGCATGCATTGTTCTTTGTAGGATCGCCGATGCGATTCGTCTCTGCGATTAACCCATCCCGTCGTCCTTCCCCCCAAGGGCAGCCGGGAGCAGACAGGCGTCGGCGAGGGCCGCGCCCGGGGACCAATCCAAGTGCTCCTGCCCGTCTTCGTCAAGGACGCCACAGCGCTAGCGATCTGGTGTTGTGCATGTTTTTCCATTGGGTTTATCTTATCGGGGGGGAAACCCTTGCGAGCACGGGGAGAACATGCAAACTCCACACAGAAAGGCCTGGGAGATACCCCGCCTGGGTACCTGGCATCATGGAAACCTGGTCCCCATGCGGGAATCGAACCCTGGACCTTCTTGCTGTGAGGCGACAGTGTTAACCACTACACCACTGTGCTGCTTTGAGCTCTGGGCTCTGGGAAGAGCGCATGCTATGCTGCATGCACGGTGCGGGACTGAAGGAGACTATCCTGGCAGCCCCCACGGGAGAACTGACGGCGGAAGAGCAAGCCCTGGACGACCAGCGCAACGCAAATGCGTACTGTGAGTTAGCGCCGCTGCTCGACGACACCAGCTTGGGGCTGATATTCCGCGACACTAAAGACCGAGGCAGAGAAAGCCTGGAGGTATTGAGAGAGCATTACATAGGGCGAGGAGGCCCAGAGTCGTGGCTCTCTACATAGCACTAACGGGCCTGAGGAAGGGGCCCACCGAGACTGTGACAGAGTATGTCAACAGAGCGGAACAGATCACGATGCCATTGAGGAGTGCCGGAGAAGCACCAAGCGATGGGCTAATGATGGCGATGATGATGAGAGGACTACCGGAGCTGTACAAACCGTTCACACTCCTGGTAACACACGGTTCAACGGACATGACGTTGGGACAGTTCAAGGCTAAGTTAAGGAACTTCGAGGCCTCAGAAGATGCCCACCCAGCCGCCGCGGAGGCGGGAGAGAGGGTGCTAAAGGCCCGAGCGACGCCAAGGGAGAGAACCAGGACCATGACGGAACTGGCATGTTGGCGATGCGGAGAGAAAGGCCATCGGAGAAGCGACTGCACAAAGACTGTCTGGTGTAGCTTCTGCAAATCCACGGGGCACACAGACATCGATGTCTGTGACGGTCGACGTGAGACGGATCGAGACGACGCCCGGAGAATAACGGGACAAGAAGACTATGCTTTCGGGGCACGGACGGCGGGCACCGCCGGACCGGCCCAGCTGCAGCGGGCCCAGAGAAGGGGGCTGATCGTGGACACAGGTGCGTCGTCCCATATCATCAACGACAGGAGTCGGTTCAAGAACTTTGACGACACTTTCCACCCGGAGAGGCACAGCATGGAGCTGGCGGACGGGAGACGCACCTACGGATTGGCGCAAGAGAGGGGAGACGCACAGGTATGCCTCACGGACAGTAAGGGGCGCCGGCGTATGGTGACATTAAAGAACGCTCTCTACGTACCATCGTTCCCACAAGGACTATTCTCTGTAATAGCTGCTACTGCAAGCGGTGCCAAGGTATTCTTCGATAAAGGTAAACATTTTCTTGTAGAACCTGACGGTACCCGGTTTGACATAAAGATGTACCAGAGAATATATTATCTTGCGTTGTGAGAGGTGGGTGATAGTCATAGTGCTTGTGTAGTGCTTTGCAGGCCAGGCGTGTATTATAAATGTCCTGGAGGGAGGGGAGGGGGGCACCAACGATCCTCTCAGCTGTTCTGACCGTGCGCTACAGAGTCTTGCGGCAGGATGCCGTGCACGCCGCCGTACCATGCAGTTATGCAGATGGTCAGGAGGCTCTTGATGGTCCCCCGGTAGAAGGAGCACAGGATGGGAACTGAGGCTCCAGCTCTTCTCAGTTTGTGGAGGAAGTAGAGGCGCTGTTGAGCTTTCTTGGCCAGTGATGCAGTGTTGGTGTTCCAGGAGAGGTCCTCTGAGCTCCAGAATCTCTTTCCAATACTCCTGCATCTTGTCACATTCCCACATACAGTGGTGCAGGGTCCGGACCCTACCTCTATCTCACACCTAGTACATTAATCTGGTATCATGGGATACAATTTGTGTAATTTCTCTGGTGTCATGTATACTCTATGGACCCATTTGTATTGTAAAAGTTTACATCTGGTATTAATTGAAAGGGTCTGTGACATTTCACATACTGGTTCCCAATCCTCTCCTGTTATGTCCACCTGCATGTCTCTCTCCCATGCCTGCAAACTGCTCAAAGAGCTCTCTTCCGATCCTGATAACAACACATCATAAAACTTGGATAATTGTCCTCTTCCTTCCATATTATCTTTTGTAAGTCGTTCTATTGTGGATGTAAGTCAGTGGTTCACTTGTGTTTTTAGTTTGTGAGACTATGTAGCTCCTGATTTGAAAGTATTTAAATCTATGGGTTCTTGGAATATCAAATGTATTTACTATCTGTTCGAAGGTCATCAATTCTCCCTCCATATAGGGTTTTAATTTTACTTAAGCCTCTTTTTGCCCATATTTTAAATCCTTTATAATTTCTTCCTGGTTTAAATTCTTCATTCCCCCAGATTGGTGTATATCCCAATAATCTATCTTTTCTATTGAAATATAAATGTGCTTTGTGCCAAATTCTTATTGTATTTTTGTGGAAAGTTTTTTTTTTATGTTTTATCAATAATTTAGTCTGTTGTGAATACATATATGCATCTAGTGTGATCTTCGTCTTTTCTTATTCTATCTCCATCCAAGCTGGTATCTCTGAATATCGAAAGTAGAACATTGCTGCCCTGAGCTGTGCTGCCCAGTAATAGAGCCTCATATCTGGAAGTCTAAGCCCTCCTCTGTCGTATGGGAGGTAAAGGAGTGTCAGTCTCAACTGGGTTTTTTATTGTCCCATATAAAACGTGTGAAAATGGTCTTTAATCTAGGAAAAAAGGTTTCTGGTAAGGGAATCGGGATTGATTGGAATAGGTACAGAAATGTAGGCAATATTGTCATTTTGATGATATTCACTCGACCTATCATTGATATTGGTCATTTACTCTGTTGAAGGTAGAGGCTCTGTGTAGGATTGTTATTAACTGTCTAACTGCATAATGTAACTGTTCACACTAGTGTCTGTCTACCTGCATATATATTTGTGTCCACTGGAGGGTGTTCTAGGCGGAGATACTCTGGTGTACTACCAGGTGGCGAGTATAAGTAGCTGTGTCTCCTCCCCCTTCTTTCTCTCCCCCCATGTCTCTCAGTGAGAGAAGACCTGTAGATCTGCTGCTTTCCATGTGAATAATAAACCACGCCACGTTAAGGCTCAAGATAGAAACCATGCCTCTTGACCACATTATTGTCGCCCTATAGCCGAATTCTGTTAACAGGTTATGGGCCCAGATAACGCCGGGGCGAAATAATAAGGGTACTGTAGCAAGCTTAGCTGAAGTATAGGCTAGGTTAGCGACGGGAGCACCGCGTGGCTAGACGCTAGGCCAACAAGAGCAAAAGCTAAGCATACCACTAACGAAGAGGATGGAAAACAAGAGAAGGGGCAAATGGCCGACATTCAATGGAAAAGCACAGGACTTTAATAATAATAATGCAGGACCTGTTCAGAGGTCTTTAATTGGCATGCAACTATCCTCAATGTTTAGCGGTTAGCACACACGGTTACACACACACACCGAAACACACACGCATGCATTGTTCTTTGTAGGATCGCCGATGCGATTCGTCTCTGCGATTAACCCATCCCGTCGTCCTTCCCCCCAAGGGCAGCCGGGAGCAGACAGGCGTCGGCGAGGGCCGCGCCCGGGGACCAATCCAAGTGCTCCTGCCCGTCTTCGTCAAGGACGCCACAGCGCTAGCGATCTGGTGTTGTGCATGTTTTTCCATTGGGTTTATCTTATCGGGGGGGAAACCCTTGCGAGCACGGGGAGAACATGCAAACTCCACACAGAAAGGCCTGGGAGATACCCCGCCTGGGTACCTGGCATCATGGAAACCTGGTCCCCAAGCGGGAATCGAACCCTGGACCTTCTTGCTGTGAGGCGACAGTGTTAACCACTACACCACCGTGCTGCTTTGAGCTCTGGGCTCTGGGAAGAGCGCATGCTATGCTGCATGCACGGTGCGGGACTGAAGGAGACTATCCTGGCAGATGGTCAGGAGGCTCTTGATGGTCCCCCGGTAGAAGGAGCACAGGATGGGAACTGAGGCTCCAGCTCTTCTCAGTTTGTGGAGGAAGTAGAGGCGCTGTTGAGCTTTTTTGGCCAGTGATGCAGTGTTGGTGTTCCAGGAGAGGTCCTCTGAGCTCCAGAATCTCTTTCCAATACTCCTGCATCTTGTCACATTCCCACATACAGTGGTGCAGGGTCCGGACCCTACCTCTATCTCACACCTAGTACATTAATCTGGTATCATGGGATACAACTTGTGTAATTTCTCTGGTGTCATGTATACTCTATGGACCCATTTGTATTGTAAAAGTTTACATCTGGTATTAATTGAAAGGGTCTGTGACATTTCACATACTTGTTCCCAATCCTCTCCTGTTATGTCCACCTGCATGTCTCTCTCCCATGCCTGCAAACTGCTCAAAGAGCTCTCTTCCGATCCTGATAACAACACATCATAAAACTTGGATAATTGTCCTCTTCCTTCCATATTATCTTTTGTAAGTCGTTCTATTGTGGTTGTGGATGTAAGTCAGTGGTTCACTTGTGTTTTTAGTTTGTGAGACTATGTAGCTCCTGATTTGAAAGTATTTAAATCTATGGGTTCTTGGAATATCAAATGTATTTACTATCTGTTCGAAGGTCATCAATTCTCCCTCCATATATAGGTTTTTAATTTTACTTAAGCCTCTTTTTGCCCATATTTTAAATCCTTTATAATTTCTTCCTGGTTTAATTCTTCATTCCCCCAGATTGGTGTATATCCCAATAATCTATCTTTTCTATTGAAATATAAATGTGCTTTGTGCCAAATTCTTATTGTATTTTTGTGGAAAGGGTTTTTTGTATGTTTTATCAATAATTTAGTCTGTTGTGAATACATATATGCATCTAGTGTGATCTTCGTCTCTTCTTATTCTATCTCCATCCAAGCTGGTATCTCTGAATATCGAAAGTAGAACATTGCTGCCCTGAGCTGTGCTGCCCAGTAATAGAGCCTCATATCTGGAAGTCTAAGCCCTCCTCTGTCGTATGGGAGGTAAAGTTTTTTATTGTCCCATATAAAACGTGTGAAAATGGTCTTTAATCTAGGAAAAAAGGTTTCTGGTAAGGGAATCGGGATTGATTGGAATAGGTACAGAAATGTAGGCAATATTGTCATTTTGATGATATTCACTCGACCTATCATTGATATTGGTCATTTGCTCTGTTGAAGGTAGAGGCTCTGTGTAGGATTGTTATTAACTGTCTAACTGCATATGTAACTGTTCACACTAGTGTCTGTCTACCTGCATATATATTTGTGTCCACTAGAGGGTGTTCTAGGCGGAGATACTCTGGAGTACTACCAGGTGGCGAGTATAAGTAGCTGTGTCTCCTCCCCCTTCTTTCTCTCCCCCCATGTCTCTCAGTGAGAGAAGACCTGTAGATCTGCTGCTTTCCATGTGAATAATAAACCACGCTACGTTAAGGCTCAAGATAGAAACCATGCCTCTTGACCACATTATTGTCGCCCTATAGCCGAATTCTGTTAACAGGTTAAGGGCCCAGATAACGCCGGGGCGAAATAATAAGGGTACTGTAGCAAGCTTAGCTGAAGTATAGGCTAGGTTAGCGCCGGGAGCACCGCGTGGCTAGACGCTAGGCCAGGGGTGGCCAACCCGCGGCTCGCGAGCCGCATGCGGCTCTTTGCCCGTCAATGTGCGGCTCTTCCATCCATAAAAAAAATTAAAAATTTTTTAAAAAAAATATATTTTTTTTATTTTTTTTTTACCTTTTTTTTTTTTTTTTACTTTTTTTTTTTTTTATGTCACTCATTCCATAAGGACGTAGAATAAACATTTACAATTTTTTTTTAAATGGTCCATTTGCATGTTCTTGGTATCTGAATCTAGGGACATATATGGATCAGTGTCAGAAATAGTGTGTCTGTTACTAGGCTTGAGTAAATTGTAATGAACCAAAGGAGAATATCAATTCTATTTAAAAAAAAAAAATCTTTGACTGTAAATAACACCATGCTAAAATTGACCAGACCTGAAAAATCTAAGCAAATGAATAAAGGGAAGATGATTGGGCGGCACGGTGGTGTAGTGGTTAACACTGTCGCCTCACAGCAAGAAGGTCCAGGGTTCGATTCCCGCTTGGGGACCAGGTTTCCATGATGCCAGGTACCCAGGTGGGCTATCTCCCAGGCCTTTCTGTGTGGAGTTTGCATGTTCTCCCCGTGCTCGCAAGGGTTTCCCCCCCGATAAGATAAACCCAATGGAAAAACATGCACAACAACAGATCGCTAACGCTGTGGCGTCCTTGACGAAGACGGACAGGAGCACTTGGATTGGTCCCCTGGCGCAGCTCACGTTGACGCCTGTCTGCTCCCGGCTGCCCTTGGGGGGGAAGGACGACGGGATGGGTTAATCGCAGAGACGAATCGCATCGGCGATTCTAAAGAGACAATGCATGCGTGTGTGTTCCGGTGTGTGTGCTAAAAAAACTAACCACTGTGTGTACCGCTAAAACATTGAGTGTCGTTGCATGCCGAATAAAGACCTCCGCAACAGGTCCTGCATTATTATTATTAAACAGAAGGTTTTGTAGATACAGTACTGAATTCTGCCATCTTTTTTATAATGTAAATTTCTCCACCATTTTTCATCATATTGCAACACCGTTTTTTGCAAGACGTTCACAGAAAGGTAGAGAAACTAACTGCGTTCTGTTTTATGGCAATAACGTTCAGGTTTGTGGGAGATAATCCCAAAAAATAAGAGAAATTAAAAAGTAAATCCAGAAGTCAGATGATTGACAGGGGCTGGTGTGAGCTGGGTAGGGTAGTTTTTCGAAATTTGAAAGCCCTGAGTCTCTTCCTTCAAAAGACTACACTCACTTTTGGCTGTGCCACTTCCTCCTGTCAATATGCGCCGGTTTCCGACTCAATGCCCTGAGATTTCTATAATCTTATATTTCACTAATAACAGTTAAAATAATTGGTAAACAAACATAATGCTGAAAATATACACTTTTACTGTATATCTCGGGCTTAAGAGGTTAACCCTGTGAGGCCCAAATTAAAAAGAAATTAGCAACTTCAGAGGCCAGAGGGTGGGACATATAAACACATTTACTATCAAATAGCATTGTGAGGCTGAACAACAGGACCAATTGACTATACATGTGCTTAAAGGGGAACTATCTTATAAATGGCTTTTTTCAGTGTTTACCATTGTTTCTTAGCTATGTGGACTTATATTAATAGGATATATGTCTCTAATTCTCATATTGGCGAATTCTTCCAATTCTCCTCTCACAATATTCACCCTCACTGAACTGAGTCATCTGAAAATGTGCATATCTGTGATGTCAGAGATTTCTCAGCTGCATAATAATGTGGCAGTTGATGTGGCAGTTGGCACCAGGCCACACAGTGGTTGGAGCCCAGCCTCAAAACGGCTTAAGATCTTGAGGTAGAAAAATGCGGTTTTTAGTACTTGATTAGAAATACAAAACAATGCATTTTTTTTGAAAAAAACCTAGGTGTTCCATAGACTCACAGGAATTGTGTAAAAGTGCCCAAATAGTGAAAGAAATAGTAAAATAGTTCCCCTTTAACATTTTTTAAATAAACATTATTTTTTTAAATGGCTAAAAATGATTTTGTAATTTTGCAACCGTGGGTCTCACAGGGTACTTTTAACCCTGTGAGGCCCAAATAAAAAAGACATTAGCAACTTCAGAGGCCAGAGGGTGAGACCTATAAACACATGAAGGGTGCCGTGACTGAAAAAAAAGGTTGAGAAACGCTGGTATATGGTGTGGCTCTTTGTGGTACCACAGTCATTTTTTTGTGGCTCTTAGTCTCTGACTGGTTGGCCACCCCTGCGCTAGGCCAACAAGAGCAAAAGCTAAGCATACCACTAACGAAGAGGATGGAAAACAAGAGAAGGGGCAAATGGCCGACATTCAATGGAAAAGCAGAGGACTTTAATAATAATAATGCAGGACCTGTTCAGAGGTCTTTAATTGGCATGCAACTATCCTCAATGTTTAGCGGTTAGCACACACGGTTACACACACACACACCGAAACACACACGCATGCATTGTTCTTTGTAGGATCGCCGATGCGATTAGTCTCTGCGATTAACCCATCCCGTCATCCTTCCCCCCAAGGGCAGCCGGGAGCAGACAGGCGTCGGCGAGGGCCGCGCCCGGGGACCAATCCAAGTGCTCCTGCCCGTCTTCGTCAAGGACGCCACAGCGCTAGCGATCTGGTGTTGTGCATGTTTTTCCATTGGGTTTATCTTATCGGGGGGGAAACCCTTGCGAGCACGGGGAGAACATGCAAACTCCACACAGAAAGGCCTGGGAGATACCCCGCCTGGGTACCTGGCATCATGGAAACCTGGTCCCTGAGCGGGAATCAAACCCTGGACCTTCTTGCTGTGAGGCGACAGTGTTAACCACTACACCACCGTGCTGCTTTGAGCTCTGGGCTCTGGGAAAAGCGCATGCTATGCTGCATGCACGGTGCGGGACTGAAGGAGACTATCCTGGCAGATGGTCAGGAGGCTCTTGATGGTCCCCCGGTAGAAGGAGCACAGGATGGGAACTGAGGCTCCAGCTCTTCTCAGTTTGTGGAGGAAGTAGAGGCGCTGTTGAGCTTTCTTGGCCAGTGATGCAGTGTTGGTGTTCCAGGAGAGGTCCTCTGAGCTCCAGAATCTCTTTCCAATACTCCTGCATCTTGTCACATTCCCACATACAGTGGTGCAGGGTCCGGACCCTACCTCTATCTCACACCTAGTACATTAATCTGGTATCATGGGATACAACTTGTGTAATTTCTCTGGTGTCATGTATACTCTATGGACCCATTTGTATTGTAAAAGTTTACATCTGGTATTAATTGAAAGGGTCTGTGACATTTCACATACTTGTTCCCAATCCTCTCCTGTTATGTCCACCTGCATGTCTCTCTCCCATGCCTGCAAACTGCTCAAAGAGTTCTCTTCCGATCCTGATAACAACACATCATAAAACTTGGATAATTGTCCTCTTCCTTCCATATTATCTTTTGTAAGTCGTTCTATTGTGGTTGCGGATGTAAGTCAGTGGTTCACTTGTGTTTTTAGTTTGTGAGACTATGTAGCTCCTGATTTGAAAGTATTTAAATCTATGGGTTCTTGGAATATCAAATGTATTTACTATCTGTTCGAAGGTCATCAATTCTCCCTCCATATATAGGTTTTTAATTTGACTTAAGTCTCTTTTTGCCCATATTTTAAATCCTTTATAATTTCTTCCTGGTTTAAATTCTTCATTCCCCCAGATTGGTGTATATCCCAATAATCTATCTTTTCTATTGAAATATAAATGTGCTTTGTGCCAAATTCTTATTGTATTTTTGTGGAAAGGGTTTTTTGTATGTTTTATCAATAATTTAGTCTGTTGTGAATACATATATGCATCTAGTGTGATCTTCATCTCTTCTTATTCTATCTCCATCCAAGCTGGTATCTCTGAATATCGAAAGTAGAACATTGCTGCCCTGAGCTGTGCTGCCCAGTAATAGAGCCTCATATCTGGAAGTCTAAGCCCTCCTCTGTCGTATGGGAGGTAAAGGAGTGTCAGTCTCAACTGGGTTTTTTATTGTCCCATATAAAACGTGTGAAAATGGTCTTTAATCTAGGAAAAAAGGTTTCTGGTAAGGGAATCGGGATTGATTGGAATAGGTACAGAAATGTAGGCAATATTGTCATTTTGATGATATTCACTCGACCTATCATTGATATTGGTCATTTACTCTGTTGAAGGTAGAGGCTCTGTGTAGGATTGTTATTAACTGTCTAACTGCATATGCAACTGTTCACACTAGTGTCTGTCTACCTGCATATATATTTGTGTCCACTAGAGGGTGTTCTAGGCGGAGATACTCTGGTGTACTACCAGGTGGCGAGTATAAGTAGCTGTGTCTCCTCCCCCTTCTTTTTCTCCCCCCATGTCTCTCAGTGAGAGAAGACCTGTAGATCTGCTGCTTTCCATGTGAATAATAAACCACGCCACGTTAAGGCTCAAGATAGAAACCATGCCTCTTGACCACATTATTGTCGCCCTATAGCCGAATTCTGTTAACAGGTTATGGGCCCAGATAACGCCGGGGCGAAATAATAAGGGTACTGTAGCAAGCTTAGCTGAAGTATAGGCTAGGTTAGCGCCGGGAGCACCGCGTGGCTAGACGCTAGGCCAACAAGAGCAAAAGCTAAGCATACCACTAACGAAGAGGATGGAAAACAAGAGAAGGGGCAAATGGCCGACATTCAATGGAAAAGCAGAGGACTTTAATAATAATAATGCAGGACCTGTTCAGAGGTCTTTAATTGGCATGCAACTATCCTCAATGTTTAGCGGTTAGCACACACGGTTACACACACACACCGAAATACACACGCATGCATTGTTCTTTGTAGGATCGCCGATGCGATTCGTCTCTGCGATTAACCCATCCCGTCGTCCTTCCCCCCAAGGGCAGCCGGGAGCAGACAGGCGTCGGCGAGGGCCGCGCCCGGGGACCAATCCAAGTGCTCCTGCCCGTCTTCGTCAAGGACGCCACAGCGCTAGCGATCTGGTGTTGTGCATGTTTTTCCATTGGGTTTATCTTATCGGGGGGGAAACCCTTGCGAGCACGGGGAGAACATGCAAACTCCACACAGAAAGGCCTGGGAGATACCCCGCCTGGGTACCTGGCATCATGGAAACCTGGTCCCCATGCGGGAATCGAACCCTGGACCTTCTTGCTGTGAGGCGACAGTGTTAACCACTACACCACTGTGCTGCTTTGAGCTCTGGGCTCTGGGAAGAGCGCATGCTATGCTGCATGCACGGTGCGGGACTGAAGGAGACTATCCTGGCAGCCCCCACGGGAGAACTGACGGCGGAAGAGCAAGCCCTGGACGACCAGCGCAACGCAAATGCGTACTGTGAGTTAGCGCCGCTGCTCGACGACACCAGCTTGGGGCTGATATTCCGCGACACTAAAGACCGAGGCAGAGAAAGCCTGGAGGTATTGAGAGAGCATTACATAGGGCGAGGAGGCCCAGAGTCGTGGCTCTCTACATAGCACTAACGGGCCTGAGGAAGGGGCCCACCGAGACTGTGACAGAGTACGTCAACAGAGCGGAACAGATCACGATGCCATTGAGGAGTGCCGGAGAAGCACCAAGCGATGGGCTAATGATTTGCGATGATGATGAGAGGACTACCGGAGCTGTACAAACCGTTCACACTCCTGGTAACACACGGTTCAACGGACATGATGTTGGGACAGTTCAAGGCTAAGTTAAGGAACTTCGAGGCCTCAGAAGATGCCCACCCAGCCGCCGCGGAGGCGGGAGAGAGGGTGCTAAAGGCCCGAGCGACGCCAAGGGAGAGAACCAGGACCATGACGGAACTGGCATGTTGGCGATGCGGAGAGAAAGGCCATCGGAGAAGCGACTGCACAAAGACTGTCTGGTGTAGCTTCTGCAAATCCACGGGGCACACAGACATCGATGTCTGTGACGGTCGACGTGAGACGGATCGAGACGACGCCCGGAGAATAACGGGACAAGAAGACTACGCTTTCGGGGCACGGACGGCGGGCACCGCCGGACCGGCCCAGCTGCAGCGGGCCCAGAGAAGGGGGCTGATCGTGGACACAGGTGCGTCGTCCCATATCATCAACGACAGGAGTCGGTTCAAGAACTTTGACGACACTTTCCACCCGGAGAGGCACAGCATGGAGCTGGCGGACGGGAGACGCACCTATGGATTGGCGCAAGAGAGGGGAGACGCACAGGTATGCCTCACGGACAGTAAGGGGCGCCGGCGTATGGTGACATTAAAGAACGCTCTCTACGTACCATCGTTCCCACAAGGACTATTCTCTGTAATAGCTGCTACTGCAAGCGGTGCCAAGGTATTCTTCGATAAAGGTAAACATTTTCTTGTAGAACCTGACGGTACCCGGTTTGACATAAAGATGTACCAGAGAATATATTATCTGAAAACGGAGTGTAATGACAATGACCAGTGTAATGATAATAATGATGTGTGTAGCGGGACGGCCAGTCACGATATTCAGACATGGCACGAGATTATGGGTCATTGTAATTACTAGGATTTACTGAAACTGCAAGTAGTGTCAGAGGGCATGCACATTGAAGGGGAAAAGCGTAGACCTGATAAAAATTGTGCAATGTGCAAAACAGGGAAGTTTACCCAACCGAGATACAGAAATCCCACAGACAGAGTAAGGGTACCACTTGCACTAGTTGACATGGACCTAGCAGGCCCAGTAAGCAACGAGTCCATAGGAGGTTTTAGGTATGTACAGTCTTTTACAGATGTGTGTACAGGGGCAGTGTTTGTTTACTTTCTCAAAGCAAAGAGTGACACACTCCAGGCCACAGAGAAATTCCTGGCAGACATAGCCCCTTATGGTACAGTAAGATGTCTGAGATCTGACCACGAAACCGAGTTCACAAACAGAGAGTTCCAATCACTGTTGAGAAGGTATAAGATAAGACACGAGACGTCACGTCCATATCCCCCACACCAGAGCGGGGTGGCAGAGAGGGAATGGCACACCCTTTTCGAAATGGCTAGGTGTAAGCTAGCAGATAGTAACTTACCTAAGAGCCTGTGGCATTATGCGGTGCAAGAAGCCACTTACACGAGAAACAGAAGCTTTAATAAGCACTTGGGCACCACTATAAAACAGCGAATGATGTCCTGGATCTTCAGAACCGAAGCATGAGAGACAATATAATCATACATGGGCTTCCTGAACAAAGTGGTGAAGAAAGAGGAGGTAAGGGAGCTTACATAAAGTCGGAGCAGATCGTTCGGTCTTTCTTGGTGGACAGTCTCAAGATGATGAAGCCAGACGCAGACGCAATACGCTTCTGCAGAGTGCACCGTCTTGGACAATCCAAGCCTGGGGTCCAGAAGTCTCGTCCCATAGTGGCGATGGTAACTGAGTCCAGAATGAAGCACGCCATCATGGAGAGAGGCAGAGAGTTGAAAGGCTCTACCTTCTCGATCACGGATCAATATCCATCGGAGATTATGAGGAGACGACGTTTACTACATCCAATCATGACGGACGCCAGAAACAGCAATAAAAAGACCTGTCTGTTCATCGATAAACTCTTCATCGATGGACAGATGTATCGCAACTCCGACATCACATATTGGCTGACGGGAGGTGATGAAAAAGCACAGGCTGGACGCTAACGTGTTTCTTACTGCAGTAAACAATGGCGCAGGCTTGTGACGGTACACACGCGACGATGGTTGCTATGGTAACTATCCTCATTGAAAGCAACATCCCGTTCCAACTGATGTCTGATGACCATGTATGTGTGTCCTGGGTTGTTATGGTGTTTCTTGAGTATTTTTTAACATATGTGTGGTATTTTCTACATCATGTCTATGGGCAATTTACCTAAGGGCTTAATCTTTGCCCACATTAGTAGTCTTAGGAATAAGACACATGAGCTGGCTCTCTTCTTACAGGCTAATAGGATACATATTCTTGCTGTGTCAGAAACGCATTTGGATGACTCTATCTGTAACTCTAGTATGGCTATAGCTGGTTTTACTTTATATAGAAAGGACAGGAACCGATTTGGGGAAGGAGTGGGATTATATATATGTGATCTATTTCCGGTAAAACTACGAAATGACATTGACATCAGTGATATTGAGGCCATCTGGTTGCAGGTACAGCTGCCACACCTAAAGCCCATATTGGTTGGTTGCTGTTATAGGCCCCCTAGCTCGGATAGCCGTTACTTCAATAGATTGTGTGATATGTTGGATAGGGTTACTGAAGAAGACTGTGAATTGTATTTATTGGGAGATATAAATGTTGATTGGCTCTCAGATAATTGTTATCTGAGTACCAAGCTTAAATCCATTACAAACACCTGTGGATTATTTCAAATTATGTCTCTACCTACAAGGATATCTGTTAATTGTCATGGAATCACCACTTCCAAATGTATAGACCATATCTATACTAATAATCCTGAAATGTGTTCCATACCTGTGTCTATCCCAGTTGGCTTCAGTGATCATAATATTATTGCTGTTTCCAGGAGAACCAAACTACCAAAGGGCAGGGCTAAAATTGTACTTACAAGATCCTATAAGAAATTTAGTGAGGAGGCTTTTCTTGATGATCTTGGTTCAGTTCAGTGGAAGGATGTGAGGTCTGTAGATGATGCTGAGGTAGCTCTAAATATATTTATGGATTATTTAATGACAATTGTGAACAAACATGCCCCTTTAAAAAAGTTCACTGTCAAAGCGAAATGTGCTCCTTGGATTGATAACTCTTTAAAGGACTTAATGTTGCAAAGAGATGAGGCCAAGAAGATTTCGTTTTTATCAGGTCTAATTGAAGATAGAAATCATTACTGTAAATTAAGAAACCAGGTTACTAAAATTAACAGATTAAGTAAGAGAACCTATTATAAGCAGAAAATCTCAGAAAGCAGTAGGGACAGTAAAAAACTCTGGAATGTACTGAATGAAATCATGGGTAAAAAATCTGCCCTGGCTTCGTTTGTGGAATCAGAAGGTGGTATTTATCTGACTAAGCCTCTTCACATTGCTGATTATTTTAATGACTATTTTGTAAACAAGGTGTCCAAGCTTAGGCAGGGAATGGATAATACTGTCAATAACAACTCTGATGTGTTGATAAAAGAACACATTATGAAGGATAAAAACTGTGTCTTTGAATTCCAACAGGTGGATATTGTGACTGTGGATAGGCTATTGCACTCTCTACCAGTCTCTAAATCCACTGGTAATGACCACCTGGATAGCAAATTGTTGAGAATAGCTGTGTCTCATATCTTATGGAAGTTATGGAAGGAGGGAAAGATCATTCCACTTCCTAAAGATGCTAAATTACCTTTTGGAGGTCCCAACAGTAGGCATATTAGCATTTTACCTGTTCTCAGTAAATTACTGGAAAAAATTGTGTCTGAGCAAGTCCAGGCCTACTTTTCAGCTAATGACATAACAACTGTACACCAACATGCATACAGGGCAGGTCATTCGACCAGTACTGCTTTGACACAAATGTCTGATAGTTGGCTTTCAGCTATCGATAGTTCAATGCTGGTGGGTGCTATTATGTTAGACTTCAGTGCCGCATTTGATGTGATTGATCACAATCTTTTAATACAAAAACTCATTTGCTATGGTTTTAATAACTCAGCAATTTTTTTTTTAGGAGTTATTTGTCCTCGAGGTCTCAGAGGGTCTATTTTAATGGTGCTTTGTCAGGCAGTAGAGGGTTAGAATGCGGTGTCCCACAGGGGAGTTGCCTGGGGCCCCTCTTATTTTCTATTTTTACTAATGATATGCCTTTTTCTATTCATCAGGCTAGTCTGACTTTATATGCTGATGATTCAACCCTTTATTATGCTGCAGCTACAAACTCTGAGCTCAATCAGGTTTTGGCTGGTGAATTGGACATTTTATATGACTGGATAAAAACAAATAAGCTGGTGCTTAACATATCAAAAACTGTTTGTATGCTTTTTGGGACCAATCAAAGATTGGCACGTAAACCTACATTGGTTCTACAAATTGCAGGTCAACCTATACATCAGGTTGAAAAAACTAAGCTTCTAGGCCTTTGGCTTGATAGTACTTCATCATGGTCTGATCACATAAACAAAACTGTTTTTAAAATGGGTAGAGCGCTACTGCCAGGAAATGTGCACCATTCCTTCCATTTGCACTGTTTAATCAGATTGTTTGTGCTTTGGTTTTGTGCCACTTGGATTACTGTTCTGTAGTGTGGGCTTCTGCTTCAAAGCAGTCGCTAAATAGGTTACAAGTGGTACAAAATAAGGCAGCAAGACTCGTTCTTGGTTGTTCATATAGGACTAGTGTTGTTCAAATGCATGAACGTCTTAGTTGGAGGAGTGTTGAGAAAAGACTTTCTGCCAACCTTTTAATTTGTTTTCATAAAGTGATCACAACCCACAGTCCTAAATATATCACGGATAAAATAATTTACGCCTCAAATGTGCACATGCATTTTACCAGAGGGGCAAGTAGAGGGCAGATTATTCTACCCCATACAAACACTAACAGTATGCAAAGAACAGTTTTATATACGGCTATCAGGGCATGGAATTATCTTCCAAGTGACATACGTGACATAAGAGGTGTAGCAAGCTTCGAAAATAAATTAAAATCTTACATGTAGCCAATATTGACAATGCTGAGATATGCAATATGTTACCGTTGATGTACATATTTAGATATAATATGTTTGTGTGTTAATGTTGTTGTGGTTCCTCGGTTGGTACGTCTTGCTATGTTGTGTTTCCTTATTTGGTATGTCTTGCTATGTTTTAATTGTATTATGTTTTAATTGCAATGTATATGTTGTAATGTTTTAATGTTGTCTCGGACCCCAGGAAGACTAGTTGACGTCTTGGCGTCAGCTAATGGGGATCCTTTGCTAATAAACAAATAAACCCCATATACAGCACTGACAGGAAAGAAGTGTAATCTAGCCAGAGTGCACCGATTTGGATCAGTGTGTTATGCATACCTGCAGGACAGGGGAAAACCCAAGTCCAAGGATGTAAAAGGATTTTTTGTAGGACACGACAAAGGAAGCCCTGCTTTCCTAGTTTATCATCCCGGTAACGGGAGAGTGCAGAAACACATGCTAGTCAAGTTTGTCACAAAGACAACCTGTGAGAGCGAGACACAGACAGAGGAGTCAGAGCTGGACTCCAGAGCAAGGTGTGTAGAAACAGAGACACATCAACCCAGTGTACTTAGTACAGTCATGCAGACAGACAGTCAGCAACCCCCAGAGGGCGATGACGAGGAGCACCCGAGGGTGACGTCAAGTGCCCCAAGCAGTGGGAGGTATCCCTCAAGGGAACACAAACCCCCAAAATATCTGACAGACTCTGCCAGAAAAGGGAGTGACGAGGAGGACAATACACCTACCCCCGTTGAGTAATACTACAGGGTAGTCGGTGGGGTAAACCCGACCTTTAAAGAGGCCACATTGTCCCCCGAAGAGGGCAGACATACAGTGGGAGGGAAATGGTTGTATTCAACCAAGTTACCAGAGGGCAGACAGACAGTGGGAGGGAAATGGTTGTATTCAATCCAGGAGGGTATTGAAGGCCACGGCAAATACAAAGTATGGTTCGTAGACAATTGCTTAAATGCTGAAGGAGGGTACCCCATGTTTAAATAATGAAGAAGGGTGACTAATTGCTTAAATGATGAGGGAGGATCAGGGAATTACCTGTCCCCTCGTCACGTAGGCCTCCATTGAGGGGAAGAATGGGCAGACAATGCCCGCCTCCCTCACAGGATGGCATTGCCAGAGATGACCTATCATGTCGTCAGGGACAGGTGCCGGCAGTGGCTGCGGCCACGCCACACCGTTAGCGGCTGCGGCGGCCGCCATGAGCTCGGGGAACAAGGCGCACAACTCCCCTTGCACACCTTCTTCCACCTCGCTTGTGCACCTCGCTCGCGTCCCAGAGAGACAGAGAGAGAGAGAGAGAGAGAGAGAGAGAGAGAGAGAGAGAGAGAGAGAGAGAGAGAGTCTGTGATGATCCAGACAGAGAGAGTCTGTGGTCCAGAGAGCGAGAGAGAGAGAGAGAGAGATGAGTCTGTGGTCCAGACAGACAGAGAGAGAGAGAGAGAGAGAGAGAGAGAGAGAGAGAGAGAGAGAGAGAGAGATTTGATTTTTAAGAACCTTTATTTCCAATAAATAAAAGGACATTTTTCCATTTGCCAATCAAAACAAATTCATTCATAGACACTTTAAATCCTCACAAAAACAAGGGATTAAAACAGAGCTGTTTATCAATGACCGAACAAAGAGCTTCATTGAAGCACCAACGCATCAAAAAAACCTCAAAATCAGTCATAAGTAAATAAAACCGAAAATCGACTGTGATTCGAGCTCGTACCAAAGCCTTAAACAATGGCAACAACTCCCCACCTGAACCATATTCAATTTGATGTTTCCGACTTTTGTAAATTGACAATTTTGCCTGTCCCACCACAAAATTCAACAGCTCCCATTTCATTACATTTGTCCTTTTATAACCAGCACCAAAAATAAAAGCAGTTTTACTCCAACTCTCCCCACATTTGACAAACACAGATTCTACAACCTCAAAAAGTACTTCAAGTCTTTTACACTCCAAGAAACAGTGGAAAATAGACTCTGGTTCTTGACAAAAAGGACAGTTGTTAGATACTGTTGGATTCAATTTTGAGACAAAGCTATTGACTGCCACTGCTCCCTTCAGTATCCGCCACTGCAAGTCTCCTGACCTCTTATTCAGTGGTGCTTTATAAAACACCCTCCACACCGGTTTACAGTCCTCCTGCACATTTAATTTCTCTCTCCACACAGTGTCTGCTTTCCCACTCAGCATTCTTTTGTTTAGAGCGTGCACACAGTATTTATACATCGCCTTCCCACTCAACATGTACAAGTCTGTAGATCCATCATTTTTGTAATCCAACAAAGGTCCCATCAGTCCAGTGTGATCTATTCGGGGACTCAGTTCAGGAAAAGGATCTCTTGCATCAGGAATGTCTGTTCCACTTAGATATTCCCGTACCATGTCCCACTCCTGATTACTCAGTCTCTCAGTCCACGCATTCAAAAAGTTCCTGGTTTGGCGACCCGACCTCAGACCCATCAGAGAGGACACGTCTTCTGTGTTACAAAGTCCGGGCCCCGCTGCATCCACTATTTGTTTCAGCTTTACTGCCCCAGCTGAAACTAAACGCTGGGTAAGACCAATCCTGCTTTCATTCTGAATGTCCAATCGGGCCCCATAGATTATAGGCTCCTCCAATAGCCAAAACAGTGAACTTGTGGGTTCCGTTCTGCTCCATTTAAACAGCATCCATGTTTTAAAAAGTCCTTGATAAAATGGAGTCAAATCACATAAACGTATAAAATGACAATCCAGCAAAAACAAAGACACATCAAATTTCAAACCTTGTATTCCCCTTAAAATGGTGCTCATTACCGGTTTCCATAACACATCCTCATCCCTTCCTGCAATATATCGCTGGATGAATTGTAACCTGAAAGCCGCTTTCCTACTCTCCAAGTGAATCAGTCCCTGCCCTCCCTCCTCTTTCGGCAGGTAGAGCACACTCTGTGGGACCCAATGCAAACGATCCCAGAAGAAATGTACCATGATGGACTGTAGTTTTGATAATAGCCCAGCAGGGGGCTCCATACATTGCAATTTGTGCCAAAGTTTTGATGCCACCAAGTTATTAATTATCAATACTCTTCCTCTGTATGACATATGTGGTAAAAGCCACCTCCACTTTGCCAAACTCCCCTCCACCTTCTCCACCATTCCCTCCCAATTCAGTTTTACAGTCTGGTCGTCTCCTAAATACACTCCCAAGTATTTTAGACCTCCCCTCTTCCAGCTCAAACCTCCTGGCAGCTTAGGGAGACCTACAGACCAACTCCCAACTGCTAAAGCCTCGCTCTTTTCCCAATTTACTTTTGCAGCTGAGATTTTACCAAAAGTTTCAACAATACAGCCTAACCTGTTTACATCCTCCTGACTCCTTATAATGACAATAATATCATCCGCATATGCAGACAAATTAAAATATGCATTAAAATCAGGTAAAAACATCCCATTAATACGTGAACGGATATTGTGCAGCATTGGTTCAATAGCAAGTGTGTAAAGCATGCCAGACATCGAACATCCTTGCCTTATGCCCGAGTGGTTTTGAAAGGTTTACACAATCCACCATTAATTTTCAGCACACTCTCAGCGTTCTCATACAAAACCATAATCTTAGCAATGAAACCAGGGCTGAGGCCGAACCTCTCTAAGACCTTCCACAGGTAACGGTGCTCAACCCGGTCAAATGCCTTTTCTTGGTCCAAAGATACCAGACCAACATTTATGCCTAATGAATCAGAGACTTCCAAAAGATCCCGAATCAGTGACACATTGTCAACAATAGACCTGCCGGGCACACAGTATGTTTGTGTTTTGTGGACGACCTGGTCCATCACCTTCCTCAGTCTATTGGCCAGAGCTTTAGACAGCAGCTTGTAATCCGAGCATAGGAGCGCCACAGGACGCCAATTCTTTATCTCCTGAAGATCACCTTTCTTTGGCAGCAGAGCCAGAACTGCCCTCCTACAGCTCTGAGGCAAAAAGGAGTCTTTAAAACTTTCATTAAAAACGTCCAAAATATCCTCTTCCAGCTCAGTCCAGAACGCTCTATAAAACTCTGGTGGGAGTCCATCGATCCCAGGGGCCTTCCCTCCCTTCATGCTCTGCAACGCCACGCCCACTTCCTCTGCAGTTAGAGGGCCCTCCAGCTCCGTGTTGGTCTCTTTTGAGACTCTGGGCAGCCCATTGCAAAAGGAGTCAAACACCTCTTCATTCTCAACATACTCACTTTCAAACAAGTGAGAATAAAACTCCACAGCTCTCTGCCGGATCTCATTGTCTTCAGTCAACAGCTGTCCTGTGGCTGAGCGCATAGCATGAAAGAACCTGCTTTGTCCGTTTTTCTTTTCAAGACTAAAAAAATACTTTGACGGAGAGTCCATTAAAGCAGCGCTCTGAAAACGGGACCGAACCAGCGCCCCCTGCACTTTAGTGCCCAACAGATCTGCCAGTATGGCTTTTTTAGTACTGAGATTCTCAACACAACCTCTGTTTCCTGTGGATCCTGCAGCAAGCTGCATCTCCACTATTTCAGTCTCCAAATCTCTCATAGACTTGGCAATGTCACGAGAAACGTTGAGAGTGTACTGTTGACACAACTGCCTTATCTCCACTTTGCCACAATCCCACCACTGCTTTAATGATTCAAAATCATTTTTTCTTGTTTTAAAAACTTTCCAAAAAAATACAAAAGACTCTTTAAAATTAACATCTAATAACAATGCAGTGTTAAAATGCCAGTATGCAGATTTATGTTTTACTTTTGAAATAAAAACACTACAACACACCATAGAGTGGTCAGAAAAACCCACAGGGATTATTCTGCACTCTTTAAAAATGCTGAGATGATGTTTGAAGCAGTAAAATCTGTCCAACCTGGCCAAAGAAATGATATTCTCCCTGCTCTGGACCCAAGTGTACTGTCTGTTTTTCCCATGTATTCCTCTCCATACATCACTCAAACTGTGAGCCTCTATCATCTTTTGTATGGCTCTCTTTGAAGGGCCATGAGGTTCACAATGATTCCTGTCCAGCTGATCATTTTCTGTACAATTAAAATCCCCACCTAAAAATAAAACATCCTCAGGTTCACACTGGCTTAAAACCACACTGAGTTCACTTAAAAACTGAACTCTGGCAGGTCCTAAATTGGGAGCATATACATTTATAAATACAATATTAAAACTCTCATATTTGGCTCTGATCACCATCAATCTGCCCTTCACTATTTCCTCTACCTTATATGATGTTGGCAAAAAATTCCTGGAGAAGAGTAGTGCCACCCCGCCACTATTCCTACTCAAATGACTTAGCACAACATCCCCATCCCATTCTCTCTTCCAGTCAGTCTCATTCAAGGTGTCACTGTGTGTTTCCTGAACTAACATTATATTGATGTTCTTCAACCTAACAAGTTCAAACAGACTCATTCTTTTCCTCACATCTCTGGCTCCATTTAGGTTAAGTGTGGAAACCCTGAACTCACCCATGAGTGTTGATATGAGAAAAACAAAACAAGAAAAAACACACAGGAACCAGCCTGTCCTAGACCTTTGTTTCACCATCATTGAGCATTCCTTTTCTGATATTCTGTATTATTTTCTTCAGTCTGAACCCCTCCTTTGCACTATAGCCTCCATTCTTTCTGCTTCTCAACTGTGATTTGACAGAATAAAAAAGAGCCTCTTTATCAGAGAAATAATCTTCAATTTCACACTTCTTGTTCTTTGTTACTCTCAAGAAATGTTGAACCCTTTTTACATCATATTTTTTCTTCCCCTTCACTTCACTTTGTGATTCAGACAAGCTCTGACTGCCTTCACTTTGCCCATCCTCTTCCTCGTCTTCGTCCTCCATACTAGAGCAAACTGACTCAGAATCTGACTGCTCCTCCGGTTCCCGGACCTTGTCTACTGTTTTCTTTGCCTGAGAACAGCCCTCTTTATCATTTTCTTTTCCTTTTCTTTTAGTAGCACTAGGGACTTTGAAAGCCTCATCCATCAAAACTCCATCACTATCTACTGTTTTCCTACTCTCCTTGTTTTGACTTGTCTCCTGCTGATTAACTTTTCCTGCACTCATTATTTGTCCTTCATTTTCACTTAAACCAGTCTGATCTCCTGTTTGACCACTTTCCTTTCTTTTATTTTGTTCCTGGTCTGCATTTGATGCACCTTGAGTTTGACTCTCAGTTCCATTGTCTTCCTCCCTTGTTGTCTTTTCACTGTCATTCTGTTTCTTACTAGCGTTAGCCGTCTTCGTCACTGCATCAACAAAACTCCTCGGTGCGTCCGCACCTGCTCCCCCCTGCGCTCCCGCAGTGGGAACCTTATCAGGGCAGTCCCGATAGAAGTGACCTTGCTTTTTACAGCCATGACAGGTTGAAACCCCAGAGCTAACATATACAACATATTCAAACCCATCAACGTTCAACTTGAACACCAGATCAAGCTCCTCGTCATGTTTGTTCATGATCATTAGAGCCTGGCGTCTGTGTGACACAACATGCGCCAGTAATGGGGACTTACAGCCGGATGACATTTTTCTAATTGGTGCGACCACTTTACCATACCGCGACAATTCCTTCACTAATAAATCATCGCTGATTAGTGGTGGTATGTTCGAGATGGTAACTCTTGTATACGGCGTAGACAGAGGAGTCACCATAACAAACGTGTCTCTAACCGTGACGCCGGTCTCAGTCACTTTGTTCGCCTTTCCAACGTGATTCACAAACATTACCATCGTGCCATTCATACGAGCGGCAGATACAATGCTTTCATAGCCCACAACCTTACCAACAGCTAAACTACAATCTTCCACTGACACATCAGCTCCAACTGCAAGTTTAAAACCATGTCTCCTGCTTAGAATAGGAGCCTCCATTTCAGCAGCCTATCCTAACCAGCGCGCGCTGGCCGACAGGCGACAGCGACACGCGAACCGAGATTAACCAACCTCCGTTTGAAACCAACAACACTACAATAGCAACCTACAAATAAATAAATAACACTCTAATTCACAACATTAAACACAACACAGATAGAAAAAAGTTAGAAACTCACTCAAACGCAGTCACTCTCACCAACCTCCGGTCTCCGCTCCACTCACACGCATGCGCACAGAGAGAGAGAGAGAGAGAGAGAGAGAGAGAGAGATGAGTCGGTGGTCCAGACAGAGAGAGAGAGATAAGCAAGACAGCTAAGATGAGCCCCTAAAGGATATTCAACTTTTAATGGAAGAACAAAACAAAAGGAAAAGATAACTTCACAAAGGCAACATGAATATACATATATCCAAAAGGACAAAGATCAACACTTAAATCCAAAGAGAAGAGGGTCTATACCAGAGAAAACAAAGTAGCAAGGAGCCAACGGCCGACATCAGCTAAAGAGGCTAACTGCAAATAGAGTGGCCAGGTACTGACGCTAGCTCGACAGAACGTTAGCTACGACAGCTAGCCGGCCCGCTTGGCTCAATATAACGTTAGCTACGACAGCTAGCCGGCCCGCTTGGCTCAATATAACGTTAGCTACGACAGCTAGCCGGCCCGCTTGGCTCAATATAACGTTAGCTACGACAGCTAGCTGGCCCGCTTGGCTCAATATAACGTTAGCTACGACAGCTAGCCGGCCCGCTTGGCTCAATACAACGTTAGCTACGACAGCTAGCCGGCCCGCTTGGCTCAATATAACGTTAGCTACGACAGCTAGCCGGCCCGCTTGGCTCAATATAACGTTAGCTACGACAGCTAGCCCGCCCGCTTGGCTCAATATAACGTTAGCTATGACAGCTAGCCGGCCCGCTTGGCTCAATAATAACGTTAGCTATGACAGCTAGCCGGCCCGCTGGCTCCACATAACGTTAGCCAACATAACGTTAGCCACGATAGCTAGCTGGCCCAAGAGAGAGAGAGAGAGAGAGAGAGAGAGAGAGAGAGAGAGAGAGAGAGAGATATCTCCACGGCGGGAATAGAATAGAGTGCATTAAAAACTCACCAAACGTCCAAGAGGAAGGAGACAACCGTGGAGTTGACGAAGTTCATCTGCCGAACGACCGTCCTCTTCATCTTGGCATAACCTCCAATGCTGCACGCGCTCTCTCTAGGTTAGCTAACGCTAGTTAGCCTTTAGCTAAGCTACTAGCCGACATGGCTAGCCCGACTGAACCACACGTTAGCACTCGATACCGTAGGTAAAGCTAACTAGCTGTCCCTGCCTTTAGCTAAGCCGACATGGCTAGCCTGACTGAACTTTCTAACATGCAACAACTTTCATCTTCAGTCCATCTGCCGAACGACCGTCCTCTTTGTCTTGGCATAACCTCCAATGCTGCACGCGTTCCCGTGGAAATAGTCAGACAGACGCACGCCGGCCGACTACCTTACCTGTAACCCCTCCCCTCGTTGAAACCAATAGTATATCTGCTGCAGAGCCGCAGAGCTCCAATAGTGTATGCAGAGCCACAGAGCTCCAATAGTATATCTGCAGAGCTGCAGAGCCCGGAACAAGTCAGACACATTCTACAAACGTGTCTAATGTGAAATATATAAGCAAAACTAGATTTTAGGTATGTGATGAAAAAGGGCCTTGCGGGAAGGGGACCTCGCAAAAAAAAGAAAAATATTTAAAAAAAATATATATATATATATATATATTATTTTTTATTTTTCTTTGCGAGGCCCCTCTTCCCGCGAGGCCCTGTGCGACCGCACTGCTCGCACACCCCCTGAGGCGGCCCTAGAGGACTAGAGACCATGTTTGAATACTGAAATGAGTCCTATGTTTGGTTCCACGTTTAGATACAGAAATGGGTCCCATGTTTAAGTACAGAGGTGGATGAGTTGGCCATGTTTAAAATACTGAAATTAATCTTATGTTTAATCCCATGTTTAAGTGGAGAATGGAGAATGGAGAATGGAGAATGGCGCTGCACCGAACGGCTGCCTTTCTGATCGCTACGTCGAGACTGTGCTTTCTTTTGTTAATTTTTATAGTATTAAGAGTTTTATTTGCACCAACTGTTGGTGCATTATATGTGTATGACCGTCAGTCAATCATTGACATTGGATTAAGGAAAATTTACCGATTGGATTGCTCTCTGGATCGGATTGCTGAACAGCAGCAGTGGCCCGCCGAGATCCTTTGTTGTGGCCGTGGCCAAGGCCAGGAGAAGCCGCGACGACGTGGAAGAGCAGCCGGGGTCCGAAACAGACTGAGGTCCAAACGACACAGAACCACATTGCCCAGCATATTGTTGGCCAATGTGCAATCGATAGGAAATAAACTGGACGACATCAGAGCACGGATCCAATTCCAGAGGGACATTCGGGATTGTAACGTCCTCTGTTTCACAGAAACTTGGCTGAGTCCAGATGTCCCGAATCACGCAATAGAACCGGCAGACCACTTCTTCGTTCTCCGCAAGGACCAGACGGCAGAAGAGTCACAAAAGACGAAAGGAGGCGGCATTGCCTTCATGATAAACAAGGAGTGGTGCGATTTAGGCAACGCAAAGGAATTGTCTAACCACTGCTCCCCAGACCTGGAGTTTATCACGATCAAATGTCGACCCTTCTTTCTCCCGAGAGAGTTAACGTCCATCATCCTCATCGGAGTGTACATTCCACCACACGCGAACACTGGGGCCGCACTTTAAAAGTTACACGACGAAGTAAATAAACTCCAGACAGCTAATGTTGACGCTGCCATTTTGGTTCTGGGCGATTTCAACAGCGCGCGTCTTAAAAAGGGCTTTTACGCAATGCGAAAGATGAAACCACATTGGTGATCCTTTAACCTGTAGAGCCTTTTCCGTAGCTCTTACGACCTCATACGGTCCTTCTCGCCGCGCTCTGTATCACTTACGTCTGAATACTTTTACATAAACGTAATCTCCTGGTATTATCTGAGGAGTACTCCGCCTATTCTCCTCCTTTTCTGTCTCCTGTTTACTGGAGACATAATCGAAGATCGCCCCGTGGAGCTTTGACATGTACTTCACGTACTCACGCATCTCATGGTCCAGGATGTCCAAACTCGGACCTTTGCCTGTTGCGCGCAAGCCTGGCACAACCATACATCGGCCAAACAACATTTCGTGCTGTGTTAAACGCAGGCTTCGAATTTCGCTTGAACGACACGCCATTAATGCTAACGGTAGCGCACTTAACCAATTTAGACCTGTGTGTTGACAGATCTTAACCAATTTGTTCTTCAGAACTCCGTTCAGGGTGGTAAACGGACCCGAAACGCTGTTTTACCCCCAGTTGTTGGAGTACTAAACGTACAGTCTTGTCGACGAATTCTTTTCCATTGTCACTGCAAATTTTGTCAGGAATTCCAAAACGGCTTATCACGTCACGGCATAAGAACTTAGCCACTGAGGCAGCATCTTTATGCTTGGTCGCGCACGCCTCTACCCACCTCGAAAACTGACACACCACAACGAGAATATACCTCTTTTGGCTAATATGTTTTATCATGTCTACATAGTCAATCACAAGTTCTCTCATGGGGCCATTTGGTGTGGGGATGTGTCCCGGGGACACAACAATCCCTCTTTGTGCATTATTCTTCAAACAAATCGCACATCTACTTATCACATGATCAATTTGCTGTAGCAGGTTTGGCGCCCAAAAACCATACTCTTCTA
The DNA here is from genome assembly GCF_963971535.1 of Notolepis coatsorum. NCBI lineage: Eukaryota > Metazoa > Chordata > Actinopteri > Aulopiformes > Paralepididae > Notolepis > Notolepis coatsorum. The sequence continues at coordinate 76,338,285 of NC_140174.1, read as the reverse complement.
TTTTCCTACTCACCTCTCTCCGGTGTGCATGGCAGAAATCATGCGCCGTTTGGATCAGCAGTCCGACCAGGCCCGTTGGTGCAACCACAAGTCCTTCATGGTTCCGCCACAAACCTGTCCCATCCCTACTAGCCCCTCTTGCTGACCAGAGATTTCTCTCCACCTGACCCGCCTCTTCCTGAAAGGTCAAAACATCTTTGTAAGTAATCAGCTCAACCTTGTGTGTGATAACCAATACCTTACCTGCTCTGTCCGCACCTGTCACTCGCTTGGCAGCATCATCTGCCATGTTGTTACCTCTGGTCACCTTAGACTCATCAGACTGATGGGCAGCACATTTGATGATCGCAATTTGTTTGGGTTTCATTATTGCTCCTAACAAATTGGTTATCTGACTACAGTGACCTATGGCGGTACCATCTGCCCTCTTAAAACCTCGCCCTTTCCACACCGCTCCGTAGAGAAAAGCGATATTCTGTGCATAGCTGCTATCAGTATAGATATTAACAGTCTTACCTTCTGCCAATTTGCATGCTTCAGTCAGAGCGACTAATTCTGCCAACTGAGCTGAGCAGGGTTGTGTCAAGGCTTCGGCCTTCTCTACGACAAACCCATCACCTTGTGATTTCACTACAGAGTAACCTGCTTTTAGGTCCTCTCCAACTCTGTAACATGAGCCGTCTGTCCATAGTTCCAAATCAGGACTGCTAAACGGAAAAGCCTGCAAGTCAGCTCTAAGTCTGGAGTACCTCTCGGCTTCAGCCACGCAGTCGTGAGGGTCTCCATCCTCAGGCTTAGGAAGGGTCTGCGCTGGGTTCACCGTGGAACACCTAGTCAAAGTAACATCTTCCTGTTCCAAAATCCTGTAATAATTTTTAAGACGGGGTATCGTTAGTGCAGATTTACCAGATTCCAACACATTTTTGATGGGATACCCCATCATGATACTTGCAGCTTTTTCGTACATCAAGAACAAATGGCATAGGATTAAAACCTTCCCTCACACAACGGAGAGTGATTGAGTAGGCCCACTGTAAATAAATTTAGGCCATAATATGGCAGCCTGAAGGCTGGATGGAGTTAGCAGGAAAGAGTTTCTGTTTACTTTATCTAGAAAACCAACAGGCCACTCCGAAGGCCCACTGTTAGGCTTGAGTAAATAATCTATTTCGATCTTTATTGGGTCCCGCGTCCAAGGAGAGGACACCTGGTTGTCCCCTGGCCACAAGGAACTATTTTTAAGTAATTCCCTAAATTTGGACAAACAGTAAACTCAGTAGAGACTCTGGCTGCTGAGACAGAGGTAAAACTAGGGTTATAACCAATCTAATAGTTATAATAAAGACAGAATATTATCAGGAATATTCTGCCCATAGAACAATAATCTAAAGACTAAATCAACTTAATTTAAAACAAAACAAGAAATATATGTATTGATTAAAAGTTAAAATAGGCTACAAATCATAGAATCACATTAGACTATTGTTTAGAAAGCATGAGTAGTTGAAAACAGTGATAAACAAAAGTTAGAAGTACCACTTTAAACTTATAGAGGAACTAAGTTTGATCAGATCCATAAAAACAGGTTAAAAGATATATACAAGGCTATAGAAATCGGGAGAAAGAATGGTATTACTTTAGTTTACTAAACAGAAAGTAATCTCAGCATGTGAATCCTTATAAAACAATGTAACAAATAGGAATAGTGATTTGATGTAAAACTGCTAATGGATAATAGTAATTATAGTGACTGCCCTCGAGGGACGGCAATACTTAGTCTAACAATTCAGGACTACCTTAAAAGGATACGTTTCTCAAGAACAAGATGACGTGTTCACCAAATGGATGCCATCTTAAGTAATTCAGCCAATCAGAGAAAACAATGGGAATGCCTCAGTGCTACCGAGATTGCACCGGGGTCTTCTTGATGTACGAAAAAGCTGCAAGTATCATGATGGGGTATCCAGTAGATATTATGGTAGCACATGCAGTCAAAAATGTGTTGGAATCTGGTAAATCTGCACTAACGATCAGGGGGTGTTCGCGGCGTGCCAGGCGGAGAAGGGCCTTCACCTGTTGTAGGCCCTGTCCGATACGCTGGCGGTGTAGAGGGTGGTGTCACCAGTCAATGCGATGCCACGGCCTCGTTGATCTCACCAGGCCCCTTTTCTGGGGGTCCTGGCCCCCGGACTCGGCGGTAAGTCCGCCTTGTGTGGCCTGGGACTGGGACCTCCTTCGCGCCCCGCTGCTACGGCTTCACCCGCAGGGTCGGGTTTTTTTTGTATCCCGACCCCTCGGAATACCTCGCAGGTAGCGTCGGGGTCTAACGACCCCGACCCCACGAGGTGTGGGAGCAGTGACGCAGGCTTTTGTTTTCACGTACGTTCCCTGGTAGCGTGCAGGGCGCACGGTCGGGTAGTCGCGGTCCCTTCTGTCCCGCAGTCTGCTCACCCTGTGCGTTTGTTGGGTGCTGTCCCCTCTTTCGCACAGTCGGTGCCCCCCCGCCCGGACCCTCCCAGGTATTCTGATGGTTGTAGAGGACCTCAGCGGGTACATTTGTCGGGCTCTCTGCTCTGCTCTTGTGTTCCAATAGTGAGTGGGAGCCACCACGATACATAACGAAGGTTATCCTATAACCCTAGTTATGTGAGTGGTGGCGAGCACTCTGCTCTTCACTCACTGAGGACCCCTATTGGTCTTCCGTTTTAACGGTGAAAGACTAGGGAAGAGCGGAAGTAAGGGCCGGACAGGTGTAGGTGCATTGTGGCTGAAAGTTTTCAAATTCACAGTATGTGATGGGGAATGTTCCAATAGTTAGCAGAGTGCTCGACACCACTCACATAACTAGGGTTATAGGATAACCTTCGATTTGCTTGTATATTCAAAATTATTAGTAAAATATTGTCGAGTGGCAGATTGCTTAGTTACTCTTGTTGGTTTATGAATGAGAGGCAGAAAATAAGTAGAATACAAGATGTTTAGGAAGTCAGCTGTCAAATAATGACTATTGTTTTTTAACAAATTAATATTGAAGTCACCTAACAGAGTACACATTTGACCTTCCAAGTTAATTCTATCTAAAGTAGAAGCAAAAGCATCATTAAAAACTTTGATGTCAGTATTTAGGGGCCTATATATGCATCCAACAACAATATTTTTTTTTCCTCCAAACATGCTACATGAAAGTATTTCTATAAACACAGACTCTGCATCAACTGTTGCCAAAGTTAATGATTAAAGATCTTTTCTTTCAATACATTAAAAGTTTTGATGTATATAAATTGACACTCCCCCTCCTGATTTATTCTGTCTGCAAGAATGAATTGAGTTATATTGTGACATATCATAGGATGCAGCGATGTCCTCACAGAGCCAGGTTTCAGAGAGGGCAATTACAGAAAACTGATGCTCTATAGTGATGATTGTAGTATTGGCTTAAATTATCGTAATGTGTATGTGAGTGTGTGTGTCTCAGATGTGTATGTCAGTGTGTGTGTGTGTGTCTCAGATGTGTATGTGAGTGTATGTGTGTGTATGTGTCTCAGATATGTGCATGTGTCTCAGATATGTGTATGTGAGTGTGTGTGTCTCAGATGTGTATGTGAGTGTATGTTTGTGTGTATGTCTCAGATATGTGCATGTGTCTCAGATATGTGTATGTGAGTGTGTGTGTGTCTCAGATGTGAGTGTATGTGTGTGCGTATGTCTCAGATATGTGTATGTGAGAGTGTGACAAAGCAAATGACTAAGCCACAAACATACCAAAAACAGACATAAAAGAATATATATACATGTATACATAATACAAATAAAACACAGGTACCATCAGATCAGATCCTAATTCTCACAGTAATCAGGGCCCTATTCCCCGTACCTGGTTCAACTAAGTCGATCAAGAGTCCCATTATCCAGATTCAGTTAACCCGATGTTTGAAGCCGGGATTTTCCTGTTCCTCGAAGGTGGATTCAGTCTCGTTAACTCAAACCAGACTTGAGACCCAGGATAAGTGCGCGCGGCCGCTTCAGTTGAAAAGCCATCACGTATCGATAGCAGAGATCCTGATTTTCTAACGGCATTGATTGATTAATTGATTTAAAACTTTATTAACAGGTTGCAGTACGGCTCAATCGCCTCGCCGACAAGTTAAATGCGTTATCTATAGGCTAATTTTAAGTCCCTCATTACCCCAATCAATCAGATTATATTTCTTTAAACTTGCCTGCTGGCAGTAGGTTTATGGAATGGATAATCAAATGAGATCTTGCTAGCGAAAATAATTAGTTAAACTGTTATGCAGAATAAAGATACGGCTCTCTTACCCATTGATTGATGTATGGTGGATCTTTTACTTATCTACACTGTGGTGTAATGGTTTCTGCTTTTGACTTTCACACAGGCGGCCCGGGTTCGAATCCCACTTCTCCTAGTCTTTTCCTTCTTTTTGCAATGTAGGAATAATTCAATTTGGTGCACGTTGAGAGCTATATAAAGAATGACATCCTCAATGCATGTAGATTTATAATATTTTAACTTAAAACTAGGCTACTTTTGCGTATAATCATTAATATTATATTCCAAAAAAATTATATTGGAAAGGCGGGGTTTCGAACACCGGTCGCCCGGTTGCCAGGATCCAGCACTAGCCGCTGCGCCACTGTGCCAGACGTGATATACTCATTGTTTATGCATTAATGGACGAGAGACCCGTGTTTAGAATATTTTTCTTACCAAAAAATGAAGTTTTATCTCTTTATTCTCAAATGCATTAATGTGACGTCAACGGCTCATTCAATTTCTCAAATCCGTCAAACAGCGCATCTCATCAGACATTTTAATCCCAGTTACAATATCACACAAAAACCACAATCCCCGCATAGACACTTCAATTTTATGCTTGAATGAAACACAATCCGGCGCTCCGTCAAGCAAATCTACAGCGGAGATTAATATATGAAACTAATCAGAGCCAAACGGCCGATAGGTTTCATTCATTAAAAATATCCCCGCGGGATTCACATTTGCAATGAGCCGTTATTAAAATAACCACATGCAGCGTGTATCGCGACTCCGAGCGCCGTATATGACGTGCATTATTTTATTTAGGACAAAGTAAATCTATAGGCTCAATATGATTTATTATCAGCATTTAGTTCTATTATTATACATTTCAAAAGCCCCCTCTAGGAAAACGAAGCACAGAAACGTAATTCAGAATGGTATAATGCAGATCCTACTAGACTGTGAGAATCATTTCAGGAAACGAGCTGTCACTTCTTTGCGGGGGCGTGGCCATGGTTCATCCGGCTAACTGAACTTAAGCCTGCTCTCGACCAGGCTCAAACTTTTTGATCTGTTGTCATGGTGATTTAGACAATCCAGCTTCGGGGAATGGGAAGGTCCGGCTTAAGTCAGACTTGACCGAAAGTTATCCGGCTAACTCAGTTATCCAGGTACGGGGAACGGGGCCCAGGTTTCAAGTTCAAGTTTCAAGTTTGTTTATTATTTGTCATAATAAAATACAGAATACTTTATGATGAAATGCTTGTTTCTGTATGAGCCCCTGAGAGTGTGGTACATACAGTAAAAAAAAAGTAAGTAAAAAAAATATTATTAAGAAGTAAGTAAAAGGTAAGTAAAGGAATATTCAGTCAATATACATACAATATACATGTAGCATCCTGAATATTCTGCTAAGTATTCAGAAGTGCTGACTAACTTGTTACTTCCCCTGTGTGTATAAAGTGTGATAAAAGTGTTCCTTTTGATATCTCGCCCGGACTACTAATGATGCGAGGTGCTCTTCTTTCTCCGGCTTCGATATGGACCATTAACATGACATTGAAGTATCTTTCTCCCTGCCTGGAGTTGTCCTATAGTGGGATCAGTGGCGGTTGCCAGCAGGGGGCAGTGGTAGCAGGTGGAGCGGAAGAGAGAGGAGCAGCGAGTAAGAGATGATTACCTGGAGGGCGGAACAGAAGGAAGTCCTCTTTGACAGTGAACTCGGACGTGAGCGGTCGCAACGGGCGTGTGCTCTGGACGAGCCCCGTTTGAAGAGTCCCGTTGAAGAGTCCCGTTGGAGAGCAACGGGTGATAGAGAGTACTTGCTATAACACGGGTTATCCTAGAAGTACAAGCGATAGTGAAGTGTGTGAGTAAGCGATACAGAAAGAAGAACCAACGTCCATAGATAACGTGTTATCCCAGAAGTGTGAGCGGTGTATTAGCATGCTGCTAACGGCTATAGTGACTCAAGTATATCACCAGGCGAGCGTCGCTGAAGACCGGTGGTGCATACAGCCACGTTGCGTTAGTAGTACAGACGATAGCAGGAGGGTTCACTAAGACCCACAGTTTACAGTAGCTGTGTTTAAGGTAGCCAAACAGTTTAGAGCGCGCCAGCCCAGTCAGCAGCCCCGCAGTGGACATCGACGCCACAGAGGACACCTCTCCCACCAGCAGAGGTCGCCACAACACAGCACGCTCCTCCAGTTCCACCACTGCCCATGCTGTCTACCCCAGCCCGCTGGCTGTGCTCGCGGGATCTCCGACGCCATCTTGTCACCCGGACGAGGGGTGGTGAGAGTGGATCCGCCATCTTGGCTAAGTACAGCGGTACCTCGTATGCCCAAAACAGTATCCATTCGAGCGAACGCTAACGACCAGTGTCTAGGGGTACCCCAACCATTATAAGCCGGCTTTAGTGTAGGTTTTTATTTGGTAACGTGGGCCCACATGTAAATTATTTCTTTTGTATTGTGATAACTGTGACGTTCTTGAAATCCCATTGAACTCCTTACCATGTGCCTGGGTCTTCCCCTAATCCAAGCGGGGTTTTGTAATAATGTATTGAGCACTAGGTGCCTATGTTGGGAATAGCGTTCCCCTATAATACAAGTGAGTGTTACGATTAGTACGCTTCTTAGTCATGTTGGACCCAGATGGCAGAGTATGGATAGATGAGACCGGAGACAGCACTTGACGATTAACAGTTTACTTCAACACATACACGTACACACACACAGGTAACATTTGTCAATGACCGCGCCCAGCAGGGCAGGACAGACAGGACTATATACACAAGACTAATTGACAAGACACAGAGGGTAATTTACAAACAAGACACAGGTGTGGTAGACAGAAACAATAGAGCACAGAGTACTGGGAAAACAATAACAAACAACCAGACTAAAACATAATTACAAACCACAGACAGGGAAACACAAGACTAACACAGTGGAGACAACAATAACAACAACACAGATAGTACACATAACAAACACAACTGACAATAAACAATAATGAGTTGATGTGTGAGCTGATGCCAGATCGGCATCAGCCCACCGGTTGGAAATGATGACTGAGAGTTATTGTTATTGATGGGAGGTTGTGAATATAAATGTCTGGATCCTGATCCCATAGGACCAGGACCGGAGGAAGTGTTACAGTACCCCGCCCTCGAAGGTCGACTCCCAGGCGACCCAACAGGCCCCCCGGGAACGGGGAGGGTGGGGGGGACGGAAGCCGCATCAGCGAAAAGAGGAGGGGGGAGGACGGGGGTTCGAGGGACGGGGCCTGCGGGAACAGGAACGGGGGGAGGGGGCTGACGAGGAGGGCTGGAGCAGGGAAGGATGGGAGGAAGAGACGACGGCTCCGGAGCGCGACCTGGGGCTGGGGTCTCCACGGTGGCGAGACCCCCCGCCGAACCCCGAACCGGAGGCTCCCTGGCGACAGGACGCGGTGCAGGACCCCCAACCGGGGTCCCTCCGGCAGCGGAATCCGACGTCGTCCTCCAGGTCTGCCATGGTGGTGGCTCGTTCTCTGGAACCTCCCAGGGCGGAGGAGACCTCGACCAGACCGGCGAGGAAGACCTGCGGTCCTGGGAACCCCTTCCCCTGGGGCTGTGGCGTCGGGATCCGCGCCCCGTCCCCGACGCTCCCCTGCGGACCAGGCGACTTCCCACCCAGGGATCCAGCACCGGGGTGGCCGCGGCGCAAGCACCCGATATCATCGGTGCCGCTGGCCCAGCCACTGCGTCCCATGGTGCCAGACCCAGAGCGGTCGCCTGGTCGGCACGCAGGACGGAAGCACCCAGGATCCCGAGCGCGAAGCTGGCTACGTCTCTCCTCTCTGCCGGGTCCAAGTTCGGCGCGGTCATTCTGTTACGATTAGTACGCTTCTTAGTCATGTTGGACCCAGATGGCAGAGTATGGATAGATGAGACCGGAGACAGCACTTGACGATTAACAGTTTACTTCAACACATACACGTACACACACACAGGTAACATTTGTCAATGACCGCGCCCAGCAGGGCAGGACAGACAGGACTATATACACAAGACTAATTGACAAGACACAGAGGGTAATTTACAAACAAGACACAGGTGTGGTAGACAGAAACAATAGAGCACAGAGTACTGGGAAAACAATAACAAACAACCAGACTAAAACATAATTACAAACCACAGACAGGGAAACACAAGACTAACACAGTGGAGACAACAATAACAACAACACAGATAGTACACATAACAAACACAACTGACAATAAACAATAATGAGTTGATGTGTGAGCTGATGCCAGATCGGCATCAGCCCACCGGTTGGAAATGATGACTGAGAGTTATTGTTATTGATGGGAGGTTGTGAATATAAATGTCTGGATCCTGATCCCATAGGACCAGGACCGGAGGAAGTGTTACAGTGAGAGCACCCGGTGCCTAATGTGAATACATGCCCTATGAGCCACATAAAGTATAAATTGTAACTTGCTAATTGACCAGGCTTACATAAAGGAGAAGTAAATGGGAGCACGGTGTGAGTGTCTATTTCTGATCATATGCTAACCTTGTTGACCGGGTAAATACATATGACTGTGGTATATTTATTTAACCCTTCCACCCCATTCGCAGCATATTATTAAGGGTCTCTACAGGTGGTCAAGGAAGGGTACTGCTTAAAGGGAAGCCCAATATCTTTATTGAACTGACAGCCACCGGGTGTGGGAGGGCTAATGGAGGTACTGGGGGAAGTGAGAGTGTGTGGGGAGCTACTGCTGACCGCCCTGGAAGGCGAGGAAGACCAGAGTACCACCCCCCAGGTTAGTAAATCCTGGGCCCCATCCGCTCCTGCTGCCCGCCCTCCAGAACGACGTTCCGGGCCCAAAGACGGGGGTGCAGATAGATTGAACTCTACTGTATCCTGCTACCAGGTGGCTGTGTATAACTACTCCCATAAGCAGGGATAATCCACCCTTCTACATACAATACAGAGTAAAATGAGTAACAGTGAGGTACAATGCCGAAATGAGATGAGGTACAAAACTTAGGTATGAATGTAGTGCAAATCTCTTTAATAATACTAATAGATAAATATAAAGTGTGTTAAAGGGTCTAAAATGAGTAAAGTGAGTGGTAAGGTGAGTGTTTGTTTAAAGTGAGTGTGTACATGTGTATGTGTGTGCAGTGAGTGTATATGATGGGTTGTGTACATGTGTCATTGTCATTGAGCATCCTGATGGCCTGGGGATCATGGCTCCTTCTCAGTCTCTCAGTACTGGCCATGAGACTCCGGTAGCGCTTGCCTGACCGCAGCAGTTCAAAGAGGCAGTTGTTTGGGTGACTAGAGTCTGTGATTATTCTCTTAGCCTTGGCCCTGCAACGCTTGTTATAAATGTCCTGGAGAGTGGGAAGCCCACCTCCAATTGTGTGTTCGGCTGAACGGGCCACTCTCTGTAGTCTGCTGCGGTCTTGTACGGTGCTATTCCCAAACCAGGAGGTGATGTTACCAGTCAGGATGCTCTCTATTGTGCACAAGTAGAAGTTCTTAAGGATCTTCAGACTCACTTTGAACTTCCTTAGGCGCCTAAGGAAGGAGAGACGTCGCCATGCCTTCTTGACTACACTGTCAATGTGTGTGGTCCATGTCAAGTCCTCGGATATGTGGACTCCGAGGTACTTAAAACTGTTCACTCTCTTGACCGGTGCCCCGTCGATGCTGAGGGGGCTGTAGTCCCTGGCCCCCGACCTCCTAGTCCACAATCATCTCTTTCGTTTTGCTGACGTTCAGGGAGAGGCTGTTCTCCCGACACCACAGCGCCAGGTTCTCTACCTCTTCCAGGTAGGCCCTCTCGTCATTTGCAGAGATCAGGCCCACCACGACTGTGTCGTCAGCAAACTTGATAATTGTGCTGTTGTTCTGCTGTGCTACACAGTCATGTGTGTACAGCGAGTAGAGGAGGGGGCTCAGAACACAGCCCTGGGGGGCCCCTGTGTTGAGAGTGATGGATGAGGAGGTGCAGTTGCCTGCTCTCACCACCTGGGGTCTTCCTGTCAGGAAGTCCAAGACCCACTGGCAGAGGTCATAGTTCAAGCCCAGGTCCCTGAGCTTGGCTACAAGTTTGGAGGGGACTATGGTATTGAATGCTGAGCATAATAAAAAAAGAAATGCCCAGTGAAAGAAAACTTGTGTTTTGTTGAATAACACCATAGTTTACCAGTGAATTGTTATTTTCTCAACATGAAATGTTCTATTTAGGTGTTTCGAACCTCCATGGGAGATTTGGTGCAAATACACCTTTTCCTCAGTAAGTTACAGCCATTTATATGGATATTGTTCTGGGCGTTTTCTTAGCAAACAATGTGAAAATATATCACTTTTGGTCTTACCTTCATATTTGGACCACATCAGAGAGTAAATATAAAAAAGTATTATATTCCACTGAAGAATAAAGAACCTAATCTGTTGACATATGGAAGACTGCAGTTTTCAAACAAATATTTTATTCATCATCATCAGTCATCATCACTGTCCCAGCTATCGGGCGCAGAGTCATTGTTGTCTGGCTCATCTTTAACATCCATAACAAGTTCCAATGCTTGTTGAATATTATATTTATTTTCATATCTATTTGCCATTTTATTATAAAACCAGTTCCCCTCTTTATCCTCTTTCACGCACAACAGCGTGTGCATCTTATTGACTGTGTGTCTCATCTCTGCAGAGATTCCAGGGAAGGAGAACCAGCCCGTTTCTAGCATTTCTATTGGCTATAGGCTAACATTGCAACAACAGATACATAGAAGGCAAGGATGTACTGGTCTGGATTCATAAGACAAAACAAGGCCAATCTACTGTAGATGTTTGAAGATTTTAGTAGATTCTATGTCGAACCTCCGTGCTCCAGTACTCTGGCTGTGAGGCGCCGAAATGATACTCAGCTTTAGAAGCTGGTTGGGTCAAGTTGGGGTTTAGGGACAGGGACAGAAGTGGTGCTAATAGGCTGTAGAGGAATTGTGACTAGATTTTAAGCATTAACATTACGAGTGGAAAGAGTGGAGAGAGCATGGTGTATCAGTGAATTTGTTGGAAGTCCAAACCGTTTCTAAGTTACCAGGGCCCTCATTTATCAACATTGCGGAGAAAGAGTTCAAATGTATCTCCTACAAACAAAATTCTAGAATGTCTCTACGCACAGAAAACATTTTGGATTTATCAAACGTGCACACAGGTCGTACGCACACATGCAAGTACTCCATGTTGATAAATATATTAATTGTTCTTACCCTCTTTGCTTGTGCACAATTCTAAGTATTTGCATACAGAACCGCCCCTAATTAAACATATATGGTAACAAAACATCCCTTTAAAGGCCCCGCATGGAAACATGCCTTTGCGGAATGTGGAATAATGGCTAAGCGAACGAAAAAGAAAAAGAGAAACTTCACTGAGAGCGAGATTGATGTCCTTGTCACACAGGTCATGTAACCAACAAATTAAATGTAGAAATCAGCTGACCGACATTTGCAATGTAATGACTGAAATTAACGAGTCACTGAAGCAAATTGCTGCCTAATTGTTAATTGCTGCCAAATTGCTGCCAAATAGACCCTAATCAGTCAGGCTTCAGGACTGGTCACTCCACAGAGATGGCCCTCATAGCGATCACAGAGGCTCTTCACTTAGCAAAAGCAAAGGGCCTTTCCTCTGTCCTGATTCTCCTGGACCTGTCAGCAGCCTTCGACACAGTCAACCATCAGATCCTCCTTGCATCCCTCGCAGGAATGGGAGTGGCTGGCTCTGCGCTGGCATGGCTGACATCCTATACCTCAACGACCGCTCCTACCAAGTATCATGGAGAGGGACCCTGTTGCCCCCCGCCCCCTTCGGACGGGTGTCCCCCAGGGCTCAGTCCTTGGACCCCTCCTCTTCTCCCTCTACACCAAATCTCTGGGTAACATTATCATGTCTCATACATTCTCATATCATTGCTATGCCGATGATACTCAACTCTTCCTCTCTTCCTCAGATATCCATGTCTCTGAGCAAATCAACCACCTCAAACTGAACCTAAGCAAAACAGAATTGCTTCACCTGCCAGCCAAATCCTCCCAGCTGACCGACCTTCCCATCACAGTGGAAAATGTAGCCGTGGCCTTGTCCTCGACCGCCAAGAACCTTGGTGTAGTCCTTGACGATCGACTGATCTTCTCCACTCACATCACCGCAACGACCAGAACCTGCAGATTCCTCCTGAGCAATGTAAGAAGGATCCGCCTGACAAAAGAAGCCACTCAACTCCTTGTCCAATCAACAGTCATGTCTTGCCGCGACTACTGCAATGCACTGCTTGCTGGTCTACCAATCACCGCAACCAAGCCTCTTCAACTCTTCCAGAACGCAGCCGCCCATCTGATCTCAAACCTACCAAAGTCAGCCCATGTCACCCCACTTCTTAGGGACCTGCACTGGCTCCCTCAGCAAAATAATAGTATTTATTTCACAAAATCAAAACACAGCAACACAGAGAGCAAGGAGGACTTCCTAGTGGCACCAAATAAAATACAAAAGGAAATGAAAACCCACGCCCAAAAGTACAGGTGGTGGTGCTCACTCTAAAGCTGGTGTCTTTAACATCAGGTCACCTACGTGATGCAAAATGTAGACCCAGGGTATCTTCCTGTCCTCAATGTCCCTGTGTGCAAAACAAAAGATTAATACACAAGAAAAGTAGTCACCATAGGCTGGGTGAACAAGGGAACCAATATACAAAGGGTTAATACAGAAATGTACACAAACTATAATGACCAGAGCTTTTACCAGCTTTACCAAATGTACCATGAACCGCTAAAGATATTTCCTATACTAACAAGAACCAGAGCTTTTACCAGCTCTACCAAATGTACCTCAAGAACCAGAGCTTTTACCAGCTCTACCAAATGTACCATGAACCGCTAAAGATATTTCCTATACTAACAAGAACCAGAGCTTTTACCAGCTCTACCAAATGTATCATGAACCGCTAAAGATATTTCCTATACTAACAAGAACCAGAGCTTTTACCAGCTCTACCAAATGTACCTCTAAAGAGCCACTGCTCTATATACCTCTAAAGAGCCACGGCTCTATACCAAACGACACAAAGAGAATTATCACCAAAGACACAGAGAGACACCCACCACCACAATGAGCTAAAAGAGCTAACTAACACTGCACAAAATGGGATAATATATTTTATATATTATATAAAGGGAGAGTGGATGTTGATTGCAGATCAGCTTCAGCTGAAGTTGCACTGGGGTGAGTTGCTGATTGACCAGCTGGCTGCTGGAAGCTGGAACTGAGAGACACCTGATAAATAGATATGTAGGCACAAGAGGGAGACAAAAGACAACAACAACCCAAAACATGCCTATATATACAACAGATAACATACATGTTTGTGAAGATTAACAAGTTAAAAATAAAATGGAACCCCCCCCCATTGGTCAATGTGCAATTACCTTAATTTATTGATCTATTTGACTGCTGCTGCCTTTTTATTTTATTTTAACTCAAGTACTGATTTGATTGTTTGTCCACCAGTGTTTTATTAATTTGACTCTTTTATTGTGTGTCTATTTATGTTTTAACGTATGTCAACCATGATAGCTATTGGATAACTGAATGTCCCCAAGGGGATCAATAAAGTATCTATCTATCTATCTATCTATCTATCTATCTATCTATCTATCTATCTATCTATCTATCTATCTATCTATCTATCTATCTATCTATCTATCTATCTATCTATCTATCTATCTATCTATCTATCTATCTATCTATCTATCTATCTATCTATCTATCTATCTATCTATCTATCTATCTATCTATCTATCTATCTATCTATCTATCTATCTATCTATCTATCTATCTATCTATCTATCTATCTATCTATCTATCTATCTATCTATCTATCTATCTATCTAAACTTGTATTTCACAGTCACACTGTCAAATGATTGTATGAAATGCTAAACCTTTCTGAGTGAATAAATTGCTTCAATCTAACAAATTATTAAGTAAACAAAGCAGACAGTAGAACAGTTTCTGTTGTATACTCATCTGGTTATTTAGTATAACATATAATAATGAGGAGACACGAGACAAGGGTAAATTCCAGTTGACAGCTCTTTAGTGGAAAACTCAACACAGGTGATTACAATGACGGCCGTACTTATTAGCAGGGGGCGTGACGGTATCTAATAAGGGGCAAACTTAGAATGTCAATACACAACATATCCCTCCCCCTTAACTTTGAAGGTTCCCCTAAAAAGTAAGTACTTAAACATTAACAACAAAAAAGTGTCACTGTGGTTTGGTATTCCTCATTCTATAATTAACTTAACAAATCGTTTTTAAACTTAAACTTTCATTGGCTAGTAACCTTTGCCTGAACTAGGGAAAGAGGGTAGACTACCTCAATTCCCAGACTGAACCCTGGGGATTATTCTGCCCCAATTGTAAGGGTTAGTCTATCAGGAGGGCGTCTGACTCTACTGGGGTAATGACCTGTAGGCAAGTCAGTTTCATTGTCTTTTGGGGAGGACTGTAGGAGTCCGGGTCTGGGAGAAGTGATGGCTGGGATAGGCCTAGGTGTGCCTGGGACAGGGGCCACTCTTGCAGGTTGCGTCTGGGGCTCTTCTGGTGATGAATGCTGCTCCTGGTAGGTCTCCTGCTCTGGAACAAAGGATGGCGGCTGAGGTGAGTCATCATGGAAACCAGCCGTGTGGAGCAGTTGATCGATGTGTCTTCTCCAGATGAGATTATCCCTGGTTTCCACTGTATATGACACAGGACCTGTTTTTGCAACAACTGTTGCAGGCATCCATTTGACCCCTTTGGTATAGTTCCGGGCGAGAACCCGGTCTCCAGCTGTGAAGCTCCGAAACTTTGCTTTCGCTCGCCTCTCCACTTGAGCTCTCTGTTGCATATGCACAATCTCCCTCGTCTTTTGGGGTCTCAGGAGGTCAAGTCGAGTGCGGAGTTGTCTCTTGAGCATAGCCGAGGCAGGCGAGACCTTTGTCGTAGCATGAGGTGTGTTTCGGTATGACAGCAGGAAACCACTGAGGCGCCTGTTGATGGACTGTGTACCTTGAGAGGACTTGAGAGCTTGCTTCATGGTCTGTACAAACCTTTCAGCGAGCCCATTGGTAGCAGGGTGATAGGGTGCAGACTTGATGTGCTGAATACCATTCTCCTCCATGAATGTCTTGAACTCTTCAGACACTAGTTGTGGGCCGTTATCACTAACCAGCTGTTGTGGTAGACCAAAGTGGCTGAAGATAGACCTTAGCTCTTCGATGGTCCTCATAGAGGAGGTGCCCGTCATGACGACAACCTCAGGCCATTTGCTATGAGCGTCGACTACGATTAAGAACATGTGGTTCTGGCGGTTAGGTGGCCGAGCGGAGATTGCGTTCGTCACCAGCCCCGGAGCTGAGCTGGACTTGCCTGTTCGAATCCAGCTCACAGCTCCGGGGTTGTCACCAGCTTGGCTGGCCGTCTGCACTGATACAATTGGCTGTATCAGAGGGTGGGAGAAGCTGGCGGGGTGGGTCCGGGTCGTTGTAAACAGCGACTCCTACAGTTCGGTCGGGGCGCCTGCTAAGCGCGGATTGGACGTGAGGGGGATAGTGTGGTCCTCCCACACGCTACGCCCTCTCAATGAGAATCCGCGCTGCCAGGTGAAAAGAAGCGGTGATTGGCTGGACGTGTGTCGGAGGAAGCACGTGGTAGCCTCCACTCTCCCAGATGATCTGACTGTGGGGGGTAAGTGCGCAGCGACCAGGAAGGGACTGGGAATTGGCATACGACTAACATTGGGATGGGAGAAAATCGGCGGAAAATGGAGGGGGAAAAAGACCAAAAAGAAATAAAAAAATAACATGTGGTTCTCCAATGGTCCAGCAAAATGTGGACTCTTTGCCATGGTTCTTCAGGCCAGTCCCACAGATGTAATGGAGCCAGCTGTGGGAGGTTTCTCACTCTCTGGCAGGCAGAACATGACTTTGCCTTCTCCTCTATAGCTGCATCCAGGCCTGGCCACCAGAAATAGCTGCGTGCAATTTCCTTCATACGCACGACCCCACAGTGTCCAGAGTGGAGCTCGTCAAGCACTTTCCCTCTCAGTGGTGGGGGAATAATGACACGATAGCCCCACAATAGGCATCCAGACTGTACCGACAACTCGTTTCGTCTCACCAGGTAAGGCTTCAAGCTTGGTGTCATCCCCCCTCCCTTCCACGAGTGACGATGTCCATAACCTCAGACATGACCGGGTCCGTGTGTGTGTGTTTCTTCACATGAGTTGAGGTCACTGGAGCAGCGGTCACTTCCTTGAAGTAGAAGATCTCCGCTTGTGGTGTCCGATTATGTGTGACAGGCAACGGGAGCCTCGAGAGTCCATCAGCATTCCCGTGCTGATCCGACTTCCTATACCTAATGTCATACCGGTGGGCAGACAGCAACAAAGCCCATCGCTGCATACGACTGGCCGCAAGCGATGGAATGCCTGTATGAGGACCGAAGATAGAGGTGAGAGGTCGATGGTCTGTCAGTAGCGTGAATTTCCTGCCGTAGAGATATTGATGAAATTTCTTTATTCCAAACACTATAGACAGTGCTTCACGCTCAATCTGCGCATAATTGCCTTCCGCTTTGCTCAGCGTCCGTGATGCAAAGGCGATAGGTCTCTCTTTCCCTGATGGCATGATGTGTGATACTACTGCACCCACACCATAAGGTGAGGTGTCACACGCCAGCTGAAGTGACAAGGCGGGGTCAAAGTGGGTGAGGGCTTCAGACTGAGAGAGGGCTGTCTTTGCTCCTTTGAAAGCTGCCTCACATTTGTCTGTCCAATTCCATGTTTGGGCTTTGTGTAGCAGCTCATGGAGCGGTTTCAGCCTACTGGCAAGGTCAGGCACAAACTTTGCATAGTATGTCAGCAGGCCAAGGAATGATCTCAACTGACTCACATTCGTCGGAGATGGAGCCTCCACAATAGCCTTCACCTTTGACGGTGCTTTGTGGAGTCCAGTGCTGTCAATCACGTGCCCCAGGTACTCGACAGAAGGTTGGAAAAACTCGCATTTGTCTTCCCGGACTCTAAGACCATATTCCTCCAGTCTTTGTAGTGTGGCCCCCAGGTTCCTTAAGTGCGACTGCTCATCCGGTCCTGTGATAAGCAGGTCATCCAGGTAACACTGGACCCCTCGTAGCCCACTTAGGATCTGGTCCATTGCTCTTTGGAAAAGTGCCGGAGTAGAAGTAATCCCAAAAGGAAGCCTCTGGTACCTGAATAGCCCCTTGTGTGTCACTATGGTCAACAGTTCCTGTGACTCTGGATCTACATGCATCTGGAGATATGCCTGACACAAGTCTATTTTACTAAACTTCTGTCCCCCAGCTAAACCTGAAAAGAGTTCATCAATGAGGGGTAATGGATACTGTTCTGTAATCAAGACAGGGTTCACAGTGACTTTAAAATCACCACAGAGTCTTAGACCCCCATCCTTCTTCATGACTGGAACAATCGGCGTGGCCCATTCACTGGTGCTCACTGGCGCCAACACCCCACTCTCCACCAATCTGTCTAGTTCTGCATCTACCCTGGGTTTGATGGCATACGGAACAGGTCTAGCCTTTAAACACCTCGGTGTGCTTCCTGGTTTGACTGTCAGCTTAACAGTAATGTCCTTCATGCTACCAAGGTCTCCACCAAAAACTTTGGAGTGCTTCTTCAAAATCTCCTGTAGGGGGCATCCTTAACCATGAACACTTCTTGCCAGTTCAGTCTGAGTTTCTCAAGCCATCGCCGTCCTAGCAGAGCTGGACGGTTTCCACGAATGATGTACAGTGGAAGAGTCTTCTTCCGCTTGTTGTGTTCCACTGTCACATTCACAACTCCTAACACTGGAACAGCCTCTCCAGTGTAGGTCCTTAACTTCAATTTGCTCACTCGAAGAGTCAGGTGCTGCAGCTTCTCTCTGAAAACAGCCTCTGATACCATGGACACACGTGTGCCGGTGTCCACTTGCATCTGCACTGCTTTATTGTCCAACAGTGGTGTGACCCAGTATCCATCATCACTGTCCAGCACAGATAACACATGTACAGTATCATCATCATCATCAGACTCACAGTCACTCTGCTCGTCCTGTTCGTGCTCCATCGTATTCACACGTTTTTTCTTGTTTCTGTAGAAACCACCTTTCTTCATCTCAGTGTGCTGTTTGTATGTCTGGGTCTTTCTATTACCACAAGCACGTTCGATATGGCCTTTTATACCACAGTTTCTGCAGTCTACGTCTTTACACCAACACTCCTCAAAAGACAACTTGTGCACTTGGGCTGATGCTGTGCTTCTCGGGCAGCCATTTCCATTGACGTACTTATCTCTATGGCCTTTTCCAGTCTCAGGTTAGCTTCACTCAGTAGTCGTTTCTGAATAGACTCACTGCGTAGACCACACACCAGTCTGTCACGTATGGTGTCATTGAGTGAAATACCAAATTCACAATATTCAGACAGGCGTTTAAGTACAGCTACAAACTGTGAAACAGATTCACCCTCTTCTTGGTTCCTTTTATGGAACCTGAAACGCTCTGCAATGACCAGTGGCTTAGGAGAGTAGTGATCTTTTAATATTCCCACTATGTCTTCATAGGACTTGTCTCCTGGCTTCTCCGGTTGCACCAGACTGCGCAGTAGGTTATATGTTTTTGCTCCCATAACACTTAAGAATGTAGGTACTATGATATCCTCTTCAATCTTATTAGCAAGTGCAAAATACTCAAACCTCTCGGTGTAAGAACTCCATTGTTCTGTTTCCTCGAATGGTCCAATATGTCCAAACAGTGCAGCCATCTCCTTGCAATTAGTCCTTTCCTTGTTTCGTTTGAGTTACTGTCTTTGGATCTGGCACCATCCGCCCCTCCTCATTTACTCAGTCTCCTTCCCATCGCTGAGATTTCACCTTTTTTCTGTCTCTTTACTCCGCCCGCAACAGTGTCAACACAGCAGTATGCACCGTTGCCAAGTTACCGCAGCCCCGACGTCGCGCTGCACACTCGCGAAAACAAACAAACACGTCAGATGCGGACTATTGCCGACAATAACAAACACAACGTGAGATCCGTATTATCCTCATCGCCAGTTTTGTTGTATACTCATCTGGTTATTTAGTATAACATATAATAATGAGGAGACACGAGACAAGGGTAAATTCCAGTTGACAGCTCTTTAGTGGAAAACTCAACACAGGTGATTACAATGACGGCCGTACTTATTAGCAGGGGGCGTGACGGTATCTAATAAGGAGCAAACTTAGAATGTCAATACACAACAGTTTCAAAAGGGGACGATAATAAAGAGAGCACTGTGGCAGCTCTGAATGGCCAAATCCATAACACAAAGATGGAGGAAACTAAGAAACGACTTGCTCCAAAACATATTCAGAGAAAACAATTAAATGTGAATATGTATATTAAATATATATACAATTAAACATATATCTTTTCTTTACAGTTATCACATTTTATCACAAAAAACAAATAGCACTTTTATTGATAAACGTGATCTAGCAGAGGTAAATGTCACATATTAACCATACCGCTGTTTAGATTGCTTGTGATTGATTAAAGTTAACATCTGTTAAGTATTTTTTTTAGAGCTGGGCCGTTAACGGCGTTAACGTGCTGCGTTAACGCAATACTAGTATCGCGCGATAATGTAATTAACGCATTAATCTAAAAAAAAAATAAAAAAAATATTTTATTTAAATTTTTTTTAAATTTTTTTACCTTTATTTACCCAGGGTAGGTTCGCTGAGCACAGATGCTCTTTTTGAGGAACGCCCTGCTTCACATTCACACAGTTCCATTCACACCTGGGAGCTGCCCAGTACAACCACAGTTGACACCATTGGCCACTGAGCAACTCCATAGTTCAAGTTTGAAATGCTTCTTTCTGTTTTGCTCCTGAGAGTGTGCTAGATACTGTACTGTACTGGTAATATTATTTATTTGTGTTAACTTCTGAATAAAACAACTTATTAAACATAAGTACATCTTATGTAAGGGATAATGTATAGCTACGAGGTCATTGTCGCAAAATAATTGACAGACACAGAGTTTAAAATACCGAGGCGCAGCGCCGAGGTGTTTTAAACGTCAGTGAAGGTCAATTATTTTGCGACAATGATCGAGTATAGCTATACATTATCCCGCTTATTACATGGCTAACTTACTAACAAATATACCTAATTCATTGTACACCATCGACAAGACGAGATCAAATGCAAACGCAGTTGTTCTGTGGCTCTGTCAGCCCAAATAAAGTGATTATTATTATCGGCAGTCGGCAGGTCTGTGGTCTGATTGCACTGATGACTGAGTGCAGCTGTGCACATGCTGAGCAGCACTGATACAGTGTTGTAGTGGGCTTGATTGCGAACAGCTGCACACAGCGGTCATTATTGCTTGGCAGAGGTCCGTTATGTAAGGGATAATGTATAGCTACGAGGTCATTGTCGCAAAATAATTGACCGACACAGAGTTTAAAATACCGAGGCGCCTATCTTACACCTAGGAAGCTATTTGCTATGGGACTGATAACCGACTCTCGGTGCACTTTGTGCTCTCAAAAGGCCACTGGCACTTATATGCATATGTATTGGGATTGCCCACCAGTGGCCCGCTTCTGGAGGTCAATAACGGACAAACTTTCAGATCTGTGTGGCTTAACTATCCCATTCACAGCTGTTACGCTACTCCTGAACGATATAACGACACTACCCGCGTCCGTACAACTGAAAAGGGTTGTCCTGGCGGGCGTCACAGCAGCGAAGAAGCTAATAGCAATGAGATGGAAGGAGCCTGAGAAGCTTACAATGATTAACTGGTCCCTAACTCTATTGGATGTGATTTATCTTGAGATATCCACGGCCCGGGTGATCGGGGTAGGGCAGGCTGGAATTGACCTGTGGTTCGCAGCAGCTGAGAAGGTAAAGACCGCAGTGTGCGGCTGAGCGGGGTTGGGGCGCTTGATCGGGGGGGTCCGGCGGTCTCTGGGGAGGGGGAGGAGGAAATGTCTTGTCTGTCTTGGTTTTTGTCTTGTCCTTCTTAACTTTGACTGGGGGGATTTTAGGGGGGGTTGGTATTTAGCTATTCTGCGCTATATGTCAACTCACATGCCATCTCCCCAAGAGACTAATATTGACAGACTGATTGACCTGTCAACCAACTTGGAGGAAGAATTTCTTTCTTCTTACACTTTACCTTCTGCAAGTTTGGCAGTCTTGAACATGTGTAAGGGACCTAGGCTATCTACAGTAAATCTGCGGCAACACTCTCATAAACAATCTTTTAAGTCACTCCACTTTGTAAAGGTGGGGAAAGGTTGCCATGTTTTGAAGACCCTTTTTGTTATTGAAGTAGCCATCTATATTTGATAGGTTGGACGCTGTTTCTTTTTCTTTTTGTCTTTATAATTTATTATTCTGTATTATTATTGTTTGTTATTCTCCTGTGAAAGTTATGTTTTTTGTTACTGTGGTTATTGTGTTGTCCTGTTTCATGTAATTAATAATAATAAAAAAAATTTGATCAAAAAAAAAAAAATACCGAGGCGCCTCGCCGAGGTGTTTTAAACGTCAGTGAAGGTCAATTATTTTGCGACAATGATCGAGTATAGCTATACATTATCCCGCTTATTACATGGCTAACTTACTAACAATATACATAATTCATTTTACATCGACTCGCAACACTGGTTCTGGGCTTCTGGCTCCGCTTGTCGCTCCGCCCCCTGTCATCGCCGGCAGCTTCGCCGGCGGCAGCACTGATGTCAGTGGGCTTGATTGCGAACAGCTGCGCACAGCGGTCATTATTGTGGGCTTGATTGCGAACAGCTGCGCACAGCGGTCATTATTGTGTGATAATTGACCGCTGCTAGGGGTAACGGAGCGCAATTGACCAATCACAAGCAAGCATTTCGGCGAATGTGAAAACGCCATGAAATAATGTGTGATAACGGACC